>NW_028175481.1:0-57596 GCF_951802725.1 Rutilus rutilus | reverse complement strand
TTCTACAGTACATCTTGTATATTCTATTTCAGATTATATCAGGTTTATATCAACTCCTATTCTTATACAATAAAAATATCATTACTAGAAAGCTGAATCTTTCATTTGTAATTGGGTAAATACACACTGATAGAATAAATGTTTAATGGATTCAGCAGAAGACACATATAGTCTCCATGTTTCTTAAAATCTAAAGACGTCTCTCTCACTGGGTAAATTAAATTTTATGACTTCTTTAACTTTATTGTTGAGACAGCACTGGGTAAACTCCAGACCTCTTTCCGATGATTATACAGGGAATTCCAATATGATTTGCATTTAGGTAAGGATATTTCTGCATATTGTTTTTTATTAAAAATAAATATAGAATAATTTGAATAATTTGAATAACTCTGTGTGAATGTTGTGTTTTCCTCATGAAGCTCCAGCACAGTTATATTCACAGCACTGCCATCTTCTGGACGCCACTGATCATAACAGCATGTGACGTTGGTGCTTGTGCACGATATGCAGAGATCAAAGTGCACTCAAAAACAATTAAGCCTTTTTTTTTTTTTTTTTTTTTAAGAATTATGCCTTTCAATTAATAGTAAAATTCCATCCAATTAAATTGAATAATTCTTACACATTTTAAATAAATAAGTGAACAATCCTTAATCAATTATTCAGTTAAAATGTGTAAGAATTATTCTATTAAATTTGATAGAATTTTTCTATTGATTGAAAATTGATTGATAAATATAAAATCTCGTAGGCTAAATCTAAAATATTTACTTTACATAATCTGTAATGATGTTGTGTTTTTCTGTTATGAACGTTATGTTATGATATGTGTATCTGACATTTATACCAGGGAAAAGACATGACAATTTTGTTTCATGAACTTTGTTTTTCATTAATGTTTATATTATGCTGAAAATCTTATAATAACAGTTAACCATTAATCATTATACAAAACTTTTACTTTTCATTGTGATTAACCAATCAGAACTAAGTTATCCAGAGATCCTATATTATTTATGAAATTATGTGCTTTTTTTAGTCAGATGAATGCAGTTGCAGGCGATGCTTAGTGACGCCAAAAATGAGGTACAATCTGTTAATCAGGGATTGAATCACCGAATATTTTTTGATCATTATTTAGAATTTTGAGGGAATTGTATGATACAGTATGTATGTTTGATTTTTTATTAGCTATTTTTTCCATTAAAATTTATATATTTCTTTTAATCATTTTAATTAATTTTCAAGATATGACATGAGTAACGCCTGGGTGGTTGTTGAAAGCGCACACACGATGAAGATGAGGGTGACACACAAACTTTACTTGATAAGTAAAGGCAGAACAGAAACAACCACATCTAACATCAACGAGAACTGACAAGAGACTGAACAGAACAGGGAGTATAAACACACAGGGTGAAATCAGGAAACTAACTAGACACAGGTGGAGGAAGATCAACTAATCAGGGATTAACAAGTACAGGTGCAGACAACACAGAACATAATAGTGACAGTATGCAATATTTCAGATTAAAATGGACCGAAGGCCTTTAAAAGTGAGAATAGTGTAACCACCTGTATAGCTCCCTATATAAATTTACAGAGGCTTTTGGATTCCTTAGTTGGTTTTTTAGATATAATTTCTTACTTTTATTAGGTTTAGCATTTAGATATATATATTTAGACATTCTAAAAATACTTTTTTTCAAAGTTTAGATATTTTTTGTTAGATAAGTATAAGGTTTTGCATTATGATTACAATCAAACATTAAAACAATTTTTTTAGAAAGGGAACACATTTATTAATAGATAAAACCATATAAACCTGCACTCTTCAACAAATTAAACAAGTAATATTACATTTTACCACCGGATGTCTTTTCCAAAATAATCAGTGGGTGTTGCTGAAGGTGTCAGGGGGTTAAAGGAGGATCGAGGACTCAAAGATGCAGTGTTATAATGGGCTTTTATTTGTAATAAAAAATAAAACAAAAAACTTCTCTGTAGGGGAAACCACAGACAACAGGACAAGACAGATGCATTATACAGGACTGAGAACACAAGGAGAATAAATAGATGTTTGTATCCAGCGTCAAGTGCACTTCGGGACACATCAGTTTTCAGCGAATGCACGCTGCAGTGCCCACCCAAAAGGCTAGTGGCCAGGCAGCGCTCGCGTCCGCACATCGGAAACTGTTTTCGATTATTCCTTGCCGGTCCTCCGCTTCAGGGTGTCGAGAACGAAACCGAAAGATCCTCCCCTCTGGAGGATCAGAAAGGAGATACCTCTGGGGAGCCCTCAGGAAATCGATGTCTGTATCCCGCCGTAAAGTGCGCTTCTGGACACATCGGTTTCCAGGGAACGCACACTGCTCTGTCTGCCCCACGGGCTTGTGGCCAGGCAGCGCTCGTATCCGCACATCGAGAATCGTTTCGACCAAACCCTGCCAGAGAGCCGCTTCAGGGGATTGAGAAGAATCTCGAATGATACCCGAAATCAGTCAATATTTCTCCTTGGGTCCTGCACACAATGGGCAGTTCGATTCCGCCCACCGAAATTCAACGGGTTGGTGTGGAATGCAGCCGACCTAGTGCAGGATCGGGTATTGGAACAGGAAGTAAACTCCCTGCTGGTAAAAAGGCCATAGAGTGTGTTCCTCTGCCGGACAGGGAGTCCGGGTTCTACAGCCGCTACTTCATAGTTCCCAAGAAGGATGGAGGGTTGCGCCAACATTAAATCGGTCTCTGAGGAGATTCAGGTTTAAGATGCTCACTATTTCCATCATCGTGAGTCAGATCAAATCTGAGGATTGGTTTGTCATGATAGATCTAAGGGACAGATACTTCCACATATCCATCCTTCCATCTCACAGGAAGTTCCTGAGGTTCGCTTTCGGGGGCGAAGCGTTCCAATAGTGGGTTCTTCTGTACGGCCTAGCTATGGATGCAGCTCTAGCTCCGCTGAGGCTTCTAAAAGGGGTGTCAGGGTGCTAAATTATATAGATGACTGGCTTATTATGGCCCAGTCATAAGAGCTGGCAGTTCGGCATCGAGATGTCGTCCTTGCCCACATCCAGAGCCTGGGGTTTAGACTCAACACGAAAAAAGTGTGTTGGCACCAGCCCAGAGAACCACGTTCCTGAGAGTGGCGTCACGATGCGGGCACAATTGTCTCCTGCACGGATCGAGTCCATCCTGGCCACAGTAACCAGTATAAAGCTAGGCCAATCCATCACTGTAAAACATTTTTTGAGAGTGTTAGGGCTCATGGCATCAGCGTCCAACGTCATTCCATTCGGCCTGCTGCACATGAGGGCCATGAGAAAATCATGGGATTTTCCGAGAGGGGGAACCCGTGCCGCATGATCAGGGTTACACGCAGGTTACGCCAAAAAAAAATGGATGACAATAGCTTTAAAAGCATGTCAGTGGGCAGTAGCATAAATTATTTGTCAAGCAGATTCTTAAAAATGAGAATGAGGATAAATGTTAAAATGAATGATCCACAGTACTACGGTGACCGGGAGGGGACATGTTCAGTTCACTTATTTTTGTCGTGGCCACAACATATAAACATGGCCACGAGTTATGTTGAGGGAGCCACAGCGGCCAATACTGTAACCGTACCGTACCATAGCATAGACTGGGCTACAGCAGTGATGGAGATGACAGAAGAAATAACATTTTACTTTAAATTAGGAATGTCATATAAAGATATAGTGCGGTCTTTGGCATTAAGACATGGGTAGCTACGTTGTAAGTGAAAGACACATGAAACGCATTCTTAGACTTTTTTGTCGCACACATATTTAGGGAACGTCTCAAAATTACATGCGACATTGGCATAAACGTTTCTAACTTCAATAGCATTTGAAGACAATGACTTACAGTCATAAAACCAACTGTACATTGTTCACCCAGTTCTCATGTATGATGCACACCTTTTAGATTTTTTATATTTATGACAATAAACTGTTAAATCATATGCAAATATTGCTATGTAGGCCTATTTCACTACTGTATGGGATCATACACAAAATATGACAATATTTAAAGCTCAATATCATTTGAAGACAATGACTTACAGTCATAAACCCAACTGTACATTGTTCATATAGGTCTCATGTATGATGCACACCTTTAATATTTTTGATATTTATGACAGTAAACTGCTAAATCATATGCAAATAATGCTATGTATTTCACTACTGTGTGGGATCATATACAAAATATGACAATATTTAAAGCTCAATAGCATTTGAAGACAGTGACTTACAGTCATAAAACCAACTGTGCATTGTTCATCTAGGTGTCAGGTATGATGCACACCTTTTAGATTTTTTAGATTTATGAAAATAAACTGTTAAATCATATGCAAATATTGGCTATGTATTGCACTACTGTGTGATCATATACAGAATATGACAATATTTAAAGCTCAATAGCATTTGAAGACAATGATTTACAGTGATAAAACCAACTGTACATTGTTCATCTAGGTGTCAGGTATGTGACAGTAGTGAAATACATAGCAATATTTGCATATGATTTAGCAGTTTATTGTCATTAATATCAAAAATCAAATCAAAAAGGTGTGCATCATACATGAGAACTGGGTGAACAATGTACAGTTGGTTTTATGACTGTAAATCATTGTCTTCAAATGCTATTGAAGTTAGAAACGTTTATGCTAACTTTGCATGTAATTTTGAGACGGTCCCTAAATATGCGAATATTGAACGTCCAACGTCAAACCAACTTCATGCCATTGCAAAAGTGCGACAAAAAAGCCCATCCAATTTAAGAATGCCAAAGACCGCACTATATCTTTTTATGACATTCCTAATTTAAAGTAAAATTTTATTTCTTCTGTCATCTCATATCTCTGCTGTAGCCCAGTCAATGCTATACAGTATTGGCCGCTGTGGCTCCCTCAACATAACTCGTGGCCACGACAAACAGATGTCGTTCTCTCAAAATATGAAGTCGTGGCCACAAGAAAAATATATCGTTCCCTCAACATATGATCTCGAGGCTACGACTTTGCATCGCGTGGCCTCAACATAATGATGTCGTTACCTCAACAAAATGATCTCGTGGCCACGACTTAAAGGGATACTTCAGGATTTAGCATTAAGCTTTGTATTAGTAGAAAACCTGTAGTATTTTCGAATTACCATGCTTTCCACCCTCATATCCCCCTGAGACAAGAGATTTATGTATTTTTTGTCTGGAAAAAATCCTCCGATGACGCAATAATCGTCATTTTGCGTCATCGGAGGATTTTCTGGCCAGAGGCTAAAGACTACAGCCAGTAGATGGCATTGTTCCGCATGTTTTCAGCCCGCCCATAGGAGGTGGGATCTCACTCACAGAATGTACACACAGTCAGCCGTCTTTCTTTGGAAGTTTAGCTAGCAGGCTCTTGTTCTGTGGAGAAAGCTGAATAGTAGGAGAAAGCTGAGGGGTTAGCATCCTCCTTTTCCCGGACTTGTCCGGCGGGCGAGATCGTTCAAAATGTACGGGATTCAGCTTTTGCTTTCTGCGGTCGCCATTCATTGTTTACATGCACACCTCTTGTTTCAATCTAACTGAATTCATTCCGATTGGTGAATCTGAATGTAGTGTTTACATGAACGCTAAACAAGTGATCGGTTGATGTGCGTTTTACCATTGCTAAGAAAATTCCCGCTCCTCCGTGAGAGATGCGAGAACGCAGTGTCTCAGTAATGACGCCACCGGCCTCGCGCCGTTCTCCCGCGGCCGTCAGTCTCGTCCCGCTCGCCACAGTAAACATGATGAATGCGACTGTAGAACACAAAAGCCGAATCCCGGACATTTTGAGCGATCTCTAAATCCCTGGCAAACTCATCACGTAGGCTAGCCTTGTTGTTTTCAACTGCGCACTCTTACCGGTAGGCGTGGCCTCCTAAGGCAGCGAAGCAAGTGCATTCTGGGAGTTGTTGTCTTTCATCCACATAAGCCAAAAATACATTTTCTGGCTTTTCTCAGTCCAGAAAGCTCCAAATTAAAAAATTTCTTCACATTTCTTCTACTTAAATGACCTATTTTAAATACACATTCATCTTCCCAGAGGTGAAGTATCCCTTTAATATGACGTTCCCACGACTTAATAGGCTTGTTTGAGATGCGCCTTGCCTCGCCTGAAATGTAGTCGAGAGTAGGCGGCTGCAGTGAGGGGAGGAGTGAAAAAAGCGCAGGCAAGCAGGACAGTTCTCTCTTCACGCAGTGGATCAGACACCTGTGAGATCAAAGATGGATATCGCGGGATTCGCGGGATTCACGCTCGTGCACAGTGTTGCCAATAAACTGGATGGAATTTAAGTTCTGTTGCTTCTATATGAAAATAAATCAAATGAACAAGACACCCAAAGTACTTGTTATTTAATTCCATTCCAAATACATGTTTATCAATATTTTTTTTCTTTAATACAGACATATGTGTTTTTATTTTTTTAATTTTTTTTTATAAACAATTAAATTGCATAACTCAAAGAGATCGCACTGTCAGATAGTTTGGGAATATTCACACATAACATAGGCTATACACATAAAACATGATATTAGAGTTTTAAAATCAAACATTTTAAAAGACAACAATACATCACAGTTGTTTAAACCAATGAGCATTAAGCTGTGTCGTCAGTGAGTCGTTTCCCATCATGCTTTTGATCAGCGCAGTCGGTGGAGAGCAACTGCGCTCGACTGCAGAATCCGGCACGTGCGCCTTGCGCTCGCGAGAGATTTTTGACGTACGTCAGCATGACATCAGAGCAAGGCGGACCGCACTCGGACACATTTCTAACCGGCATGCATCTCGCGGTGATCACCGGTGATCGATTCTGCGCAGATTTTGCTCATCTCAAACAAGCCTAATATCACGTTCCCACGAGTTTATATGTTGTGGTCACGACAAAAATAAGTGAACCGAACATGTCCCCTCCCGGTCACCATATAATAATGTTAATCAAGCTGACTAAATCAAACGACTGTGCAGCAGTTCACACTCACAATAAAAATACAATATAATTTAAAACAAAGACAAGCTCATTATACAAAGTAAATAATATTACAGACAAATTGGGTTGCTTATACTGTAGTTAAAAGAATGTCAAGAACGATCATATAGGCTAGATGTATTTTTCACATTTTTGGTCACAAAATATATTTTTTTTTATGACAAGAGTCAGTTTTGATGGCTTTGCAATATTGATAAAATGTTAGAATATTTAATAATGAAAAATGACGCAGTTTTAATCTCCCTTTTGGTTATTTCAATACTTAATTGACGACAGAACACGACGTAGGCCTACATGCTTCTTTTGCGTGATACAGGGCGCGCTGCATTTGCGCGTGATATTGAAGAGTGCACGATGCGAGCACACGGCTGATACGACAGGAAAGTTTTACTGACATATAGCCTGACAACATCTGGTCTGACAGAGGACTGTGCGGCGGTGCTGACTGCGTTATTTTTTTAATTTTTTAAAATTGCTGTGAGATTGATTGCTGTTGCGCAAATCCTGGAGATATTCTAGGATAGGCTGAAATCACTCACGTGGTGCGTCTGCAGAGACAGATTTCAACAATCACTAGTCAGAGACAGCAGCAAAGCCAAAGCACAATGAAATAAGGCAACTTATGATTTTGGGGGTTTACATAGGCTTTTGTCCAGTTTCATTTTTGTCAGTCAGCTTTTCAAAAAACATTCGGGGCTACACTCAAAACATTCGGGGCTGAAGCCCCGGCAAAATCGTTAAGACATGTGTTGAGGGGGTGCTAGATCATTGACAGGGGGAGCTGTGCAAATATATATACACTATTAATAAATGAGCAAAACTTGGCCACTAAATATTTAATATTCAATTATTTTAATGATCACAATTAAAGTTTTAATTTTATTAAATTGAAAAAGCGCAACATTTAGCATTCAATCAAATATTCTAAAAGATGTATTCATTAATAATAATGTTACATAATATGTGTGCGTGCAACAAGCAAGATGTGCATTTGTAAATCCGGTGACGCGTGCATTTATTTTTATTACAGTGTCGGCTGCAAAGATGAAGTTGACGATCGCCATATTCGTAGTGAACGCGCCTATAGAGAGAAATGCACATCATGGATTACATAATCAGAGAGTAGCCTTTTTCTTTTCGTTTTGAATTATTTCGTTTAAAGGCATTTCAAGCTTTGTGTATTTAATATATTTCTCATTTAATGTCTCTGTGAGAGATACACTGAGTTTCGTTAAGTTATGATGAGATGCGCTCCAGTTAACGTGCAATGCAAGTGACTGTATTGTCTGTTATATTTGCTTCTTATTTATTAAATCCAGACAATTGGTTGATGAAAAAATGTATTAAAATTAAGATACAATTTATACAAACCGAAATTCACTTTAAAGGTTTTCTACAAAACAAAACTTAATGAAGTGGTCAAAATCATGTCTGACCCGCTCCATGTCTCTCGATATATTACGCATCCTATCTTACTCATGCTGTTCACTTTTCATAAAACAACATAAATGGAAACAAAATAACATCATAATATTTTAACAAATATGAAACTAAATGCGCTTATTTAATGGCTTCAACAGTATAGTAGGCCTACAGACTCTCTACAAATTGCTGCACATTCATTTAATTCTGAATTTTGCACAAACAACTTGAAAGGCATTTGTTCAAATCAAGTTCACGGATAATTGTGCGTGCATTTATTAATCATTATGATACTAAAATCATAACAAAGTAGGCTATGCTATGTACAAAAAATCAGATGAGCCCAGATTATGAACGCAACGTTTAATTACACGTTAACCATTTTCCTCCCATAGAAAACCATTATAAGAACGCTTAATGCGGCTTAATGCAGATTAGAATGTCCCCTTATTATGTCGAAATTAGAGATATTATGTCGAAATAACAACTTTGACAGATTTACGTAATGTAACAACAGAGTTTCTATTGGCCCAAAGTTAAAGCGGGGGGAGTGCTGAACACAATGCGCCTGTTTAATTGGCTTTCATTTTTTCATTCATTAGCTGTGAGACGTGAAGTTAAAGCCTGAGGGAAACGTTTTGGTAGATTGACGTAATGTAAAAGCTGAATGTTCATTGGTCTAACGCAGTGGTCTCCAACATGGTGCCCGCGGGCACCTGGTAGCCCGCATAGAGACTCTGAGTCGCCCGCCGAGCACGTTCTAAAAATAGCCTGAATTGTTATCTTTCATTTTCTTTTTTCTTTTCTTTTTTCATGTTAATGACATAAAATGAGAAAATAACTAAAATCATTCAATAATTTAAAATATTTAGAATCTGCAATACGCATTACAAACCGAACGATACGTTGAACCATTTTTATTGCTGACCAAAATTTAGAAAGCAGTCGCGCTGGCGCGAACACAACAACGCTGCCCAACATCAAATGCAAACTCAATCATGCGCTAATCATTTGTGCTTCTGCTTCACTGACCGTTTATCAGTTTGGACCAATGTCAGTGCAGCGCGAGCCGATCTTGATCAAGCGACACTGTTACTACACAGAGATACAGTAAAGAAGCATTTGAATTCGCCACAGAAATAATAACATCGCTGCGAGATCTAGTGAGAAGCATTCAGATTTCTCCGTTATAACCCGTAGATCTCTATTAGATCAAACAGCGCTGCCGTGGAAACCAGGAGAAACATTGTGCCATGAAATAAGAAACATTCACGATGGATTTAATGTAGGCTAGTAGGCTAAAACACTAACTGTCACCATGGAAGTTTGGCAGGAATAGTAAAATGCTCTCAAGTACATCACATATATTTTCTAGTAGGCTACTTCAAAACTCAAATATGATCATATATTTAAATGTTATTTTTAATGTGATGACCAAAACATTATTTTGTTCATCCTTCAAAGATTACCCCCCATTTATAAAACTAAAAGTTTCTAGATGTAGGAAAAAAAACACACTTATTTAAAAATAAAAAAGACATTAATTTCCACTCTCAAATATTTATTTTTTAATCGTTTTGCTTTTGAATTTTGTGAACCGATACACAACTAATATAATTATAAATTCAATTGTCATAATATTTAACAATATTACTGTTTGTTGTTGTATTTTTCAAAACTTGAAAGTGTGTGTGTGTGTGTGTGTGAGTAGCCTATATCAAACAAGTAGCCCTCTAGATTATTTTATTCCTTCAGGGAGCCCTCACTCACAAAAAGGTTGGAGACCCCTGGTCTAACGTTACACATGCGGGAGTAATGAATGACGATGGGCCCTGCACTTTCTCCGGGTATGTTTATTTTATGGCAAACTTTCCACGGACCCCCAGGCAGTGCGCCCTAGGGATCCGCAGACCCCACTTTGAGAACCACTGCTCTAGAGCCCTCATTTCAGGGGCCCCGATCCAAGAAGTGTGCGATGCAGTAGGATGGGCCACCCCTCATACTTTCATCAGATTCTATTGCCTGGACATTCCTTCTACGCCAGGCACTCTAGTGCTCTCGTCCTAAGTGTGCCTGTGTGCAGCTTCACACTGGGACAGAAAGGGCTCGTTGTGGCATAGTGGGTACTCGTTCCCCAAAGTGTCTTATCGACGCAGTTCGAGTTCCCTCGAAAAGGAACATCTCGGGTTACGATTGTAACCCTTGTTCCCTGAGAAAGGGAACGAGAACTGCATCCCTCCACCACGCCTTCCCCTACCAGGAAGCGACTTACTTCATCGCAGAAGCTAACTCTGTTGTGTGCCCTTTGTAGCTTCCGTGTATGCCGTCACACGTTACGTCATGACGCAACACTAATCAAGATTGGCTTAGTTTCATTCATGCTTCAGAGCCGCTACACTAAGGCCGTTCCCCAAAGTGTCTTATCGACGCAGTTCTCGTTCCCTTTCTCAGGGAACAAGGGTTACAGTCGTAACCCGAGATGTTTTGCAGCTCATGTTTTTCTCCAGTAAGAGGCTGTTCTCGTCACCGCAGAAGAATCCTCACTCAATGTCTCACACACATATACACACACATATGCAAACACACACTCAGGTAAGAGGCCGTTCGTTATCAGCACAGAAGAATCCAGGCGAACAGGTGTGTGTTTGTGTGTGTGTGTGTGTGTGTGTGTGTGTATGTGATCAGCTGAAGAATATCTCAGATGCTTTAGACTGGTTTATCTGCATTATCTCAGATGCTTCAGACTGGTTAATCTGCATTGTTTCTGCTCTGGGCCTGAAGCCGTTGGTGAAGCTCCTCGTGTCACGGATGATTGACTCCCGCTGGAGGACATTCATCTCCTGTAGCAGCACGTTCATTCCTAACAGACACCCTGAGGTGTGTGAGCCGAACCAGAGGTGCATGTGTGTGTGTGAGCCGTTCCTCTCTCAGATTTCTCCCATTCGCTGATCGGCTTCCTTTACTGTGAGTAACAGCAGGTTTTCTATGACTTCACTGAACTCAGTGTGTGTGTGTGTATGGGGTATGGGGTCTGGTCACAGAACTCAAATCTGTGTGTTTTGTGAGTTTTCACACTGAAATGTATGAAGTGCATATTGTGTCACTGAACACTTTTAAATAAAAATGAAGATCCCATAAAATTTACAAAACTGAAATTTCTTCTGTTGAAAATAAAAGTTATTTTTGATGAATGTGTATCCAAACAGTTGCAGTCCCCTGTGACTTCCATAGAATATATTTTCATACTATGGAAGTCATTGGGAAACAGCAACTGTCTGGTTAGCCACATTCTTCAAAATATCTTCTTTTGTGTTTAGCATTAGAAAATACACTAATACAGGTTTGGAACAACATTAGAGAGGACTAAATAACAGAATTATTTTTTGGTTGAACTATCCCTTTAAGGACAAGCGGCAGAATGTTTACTATTAGGCTACTGTCACTTTGAGACCGGCACACGACGCATCTAATATACACGCATATGACGCGCACCTAGACTAGGTAAACCCACCTGATTTTTTTTCGTCCTGAAGCTCAGGCTGGACACCTGTACATTTATCTCTGCTGCTTCCATTACAAATTTGCGGGAACCAATCACAAACTGGTTTATCCACCTGGCGCGCTATTGGTGGGTTTAACACGATGATGATAGAGAAGCGAAGGCAAGCAGCTTTTTGTTTACATTCAGCATGGTGGCCACCGAAGCGCAGCAATCCGTTGATGCCGCTGCCGCTACTGTTTTAACCCTCTGGGGTCTAAGGTGTTTTTGGGGCCCTTGGATGTTTTGACATGCCCTGACATTTGTGCTTTTTTCAGTTATTTATAAACATGTTAATGGCAAATTCACTCTATATAGCACACTCTATATTCACTCTATATAGCACAAACAGGGCTACCATAATATGTGAGCAACATGTATGTAGATGTTTGTATTTTTAAGAGAATAATGTTTATGCGTGGTTATTGAAAAAAATTAAAATGAAAGTTGCTGAAATAAGACCACAAAACTCATACTAAATATGTGTCAATAAGACTTTTGACTAATGGATGTTGTCGCTTCGAGTTCTGGCTTCAAAATTATGTGAAAATAGTCTTGCTTTATCGTTCACATAAAACAATACATTGATTTAAATTGTGTAAGACAGGTTTTGCTTGGAAAGCCCATATGCGAGGGGGGCGTGAAGGAGGAGTGGTTTACACCTGAGAATACAATGTCCCACCCATTATGTGTAATGACTTGCATAATGAGCCATTCATTCAGGTGTGACACTGACTGAGCCACAAGAATGAATGCAAGGACAAAAGATATATTTAGAAGAAGACTTATATTGACCATTTAAGATTTTGCTTACATCTATCTTGTAATTCATTCATATTACATAAACTGAGAATATTTGTTTTTTTATAAAAATTACTTAATTTAAAAGAAGAGAATTCAAGCTTCATGCCTGTGTGCCTGTGTGACTGTTTGACTGAGTATTCGCTGAGTTATGGTTCATTTTCGGACGCTTTTCAGAATGACTTAACTGACAGAGAGAAGGCAGAACTCGCTTCGTGTTTATTTTTCTTTATTTGGCAAAAAGCACAACACTTTGTTTTTACTGTGAGTATACACAAAAAAATACACACTTAACAGGATCGATTGATGTATGAAACTCCTATGGAAAATCAAAGTCAATAGAGTATTTATGAGTCTCTTTTACACTGATAAAAAAAAGCGAGCTGGTATCGCCGGCGATACCGCCGACCCCAGGGGGTTAAAATATTTAACCCTCTGGAGTCTAAGCGGTTTTCTGGGCCCTGGAGGTGTTCTGACATTTGTGCTTTTTTCAGTTATTTATAAACATGTTAATGGCAAAGGTGTAAACTCACTCTATATAGCACAAACAGGGCTACCAAAATATGTGATCACCATTTTTAAGAGAATAATGTTTATGCGTGGTTATTGAAAAAAATAAAAATGAAAGTTGCTGAAATAAGACCACAAAACTCATAATAAATATGTGTCAATAAGACTTTTGACTAATGGATGTTGTCGCTTCGAGTTCTGGCTTCAAAATTATGTGAAAATAGTCTTGCTTTATCGTCACATAAAACAATACATTGATTTAAATTGATGTAAAACAGGTTTTGCTTGGAAAGCCAATATGCGAGGGGGGCGTGAACGAGGAGTGGTTTACACCTTAGAATACAATGTCCCACCCACTCTGCATAATTAGCCATTCATTCAGGTGTGACACTGACCGAGCCACAATGCAAGGACAAAAGATATATTTAGAAGAAGACTTATATTGACCATTTAAGATTTTGCTTACATCTATCTTGTAAATATGTTTTGCTATTTTATTAAAAAGGTTACAATTACAACAATAAGGGACTGTTAGTTTTTTATTTAAGGGGCCACCGGAGGAGTTTTGAGATCTGTTGTCAAAAAAGACATGACCCTCCCTTCGCCAGCAATAAATTTTTCTATGACCCTCCAAAATGATTGTGAAAAAAGGCATGACCCTCCCCGATCATTTTTTGATTAGCCTACTTCTGTACTGGTTTGAGCTTGGCAAAGATGTTCAGATAGCCATTTTTTTTGTTTTTTACAACCATAAACTCTTGCTTTCTCATCTTACTAGGGCTGTAACGATAGACCAAACCTACGATTCGGTTCGTATCACGATTTTTGATTTTAGATTTGAAAAAAAATCATGTTTTCGGTGCTGATGCGGTGTGACTCGTTCAACATGTGGGTGGCGCTGCCAACAAAGCATCTAAAAGCTGTCACAAAGAACCGGCAAAAGTAATGATTAATATGTCAAATATAGCAAGGAGACATTTTAATTGTTTATTAATAAACAAGTGTTTTCTGTGTCGACTGCAAAGATGAAGTTGACGATGCGTCGCGATCTTCTCAGAATGCGCCAGAGAGAAATGCACATTTCATAAGCAGAAAGCAGTCTGTTTTCCTTCGTTTTGAATTGTTCTGTTTAAAAGTAGACATTTTAAGCTTTCTATATATTTCTCAGGTCTGTGAAGCAAGTAGCATACCTTATGCTGAGTTTCGGTTCATTTATGAGACAAGAGTCCAGTTCACTCGCCCGCGCCTCCGTGTCATGATTATCTATTTTCTACTATATTTACTTCTTATTTATTAAATCCAGATGAAACATTGATTAAAATTAAGATACAATAAAAAAAAAAAAACGAAATTCACTTTAAAGAAAGGCTTTGTGCTTTCTGTTTGAGGTCTCTGTGAAAATTTTAAAGTCGCTTTCAGAACAGTCATGTCTGTAATGGAGAACTGTCACGCCCGTAACAATTTATTTATTTATTTTTTTTTTTTTTTTACATAAATGCGAACACGAAAAATAAAATAAAAATAATATTTTAGGTTCTGTGGAGGACAATCTTTATTCATCCGGTGGCTATATATCTTTTGGTTTGCACAGTGTAATTTATAGAATTACTAAAAAATATTTTGCCACCTAAAAGTTAAAGATTTTTTCGTTCACGTCACATGTGTATTTCCCTCATATTAAATATAAAACACATGTGTAGACTGATATTTTTCTAATGTCTTGACTCCTTTCAGACGTTTCAAAATATTGGTATTAAATGCATTTTCTGAGAATTTATATTTCAAGTTTTGACTGCAAATGTCAAGTCCATAACACTGGAATCGCCCAATTTGAACGAATTTATCCTCAACTAGTTTTTGTGGTGTAGGTCTACGTATTTTATTATGTTAACTTTAATAATCCATCCATCCATCCATCCATCTTCTACCGCTTATCCGGGGCCGGGTCGCGGGGGCAGCAGTCTAAGCAGGGATGCCCAGACTTCCCTCTCCCTAGACACTTCCTCCAGCTCTTCCGGGGGGACACCGAGGCGTTCCCAGGCCAGCCGGGAGACATAGTCTCTCCAGCGTGTCCTAGGTCTTCCCCGGGGTCTCCTCCCGGTGGGACATGCCCGGAACACCTTCCCGGGAAGGCGTCCAGGAGGCATCCGGAAAAGATGCCCGAGCCACCACAACTGACCCCTCTCGATGTGGAGGAGCAGCGGCTCTACTCTGAGCTCCTCCCGAGTGACCGAGCTTCTCACCCTATCTCTAAGGGATCGCCCAGCCACCCTGCGGAGAAAGCTCATTTCGGCCGCTTGTATCCGGGATCTTGTCCTTTCGGTCATGACCCACAGCTCATGACCATAGGTGAGAGTAGGAACGTAGATTGACTGGTAAATCGAGAGCTTCGCCTTGCGGCTCAGCTCCTTCTTCACCACGACAGACCGGTACAGGGACCGCATTACTGCAGAAGCTGCACCGATCCGCCTGTCAATCTCCCGTTCCATCCTTCCCTCACTCGTGAACAAGACCCCAAGATACTTGAACTCCTCCACTTGAGGCAGGAGCTCTCCACCAACCTGAAGCGGGCAAACCACCCTTTTCCGACTGAGAACCATGGCCTCGGATTTGGAGGTGCTGATTCTCATCCCAGCCGCTTCACACTCGGCTGCAAACCGTCCCAGTGCATGCTGGAGGTCCTGGTCTGATGAGGCCAACACGACAACATCATCTGCAAAGAGCAGAGATGAAATCGTGTGGTCCCCAAACCTGACCCCTTCCGGCCCCTGGCTGCGCCTAGAAATTTTGTCCATAAAAATTATGAACAGAACCGGCGACAAAGGGCAGCCCTGCCGGAGTCCAACACGCACCGGGAACAAGTCTGACTTACTGCTGGCAATACGAACCAAGCTCCTGCTCCGGTCGTACAGGGACCGGATAGCCCTTAGCAAAGGGCCCCGGACCCCATACTCCCTCCACAGGCCGCCGCGAGGGACACAGTCGAATGCCTTCTCCAAATCCACAAAGCACATGTAGATTGGTTGGGCAAACTCCCATGAACCCTCCAGCACCCTGTAGAGGGCATAGAGCTGGTCCAGTGTTCCACGACCGGGACGAAAACCACACTGTTCCTCCTGAATCCAAGGTTCTACTATCGGCCGGATTCTCCTCTCCAGTACCCTGGCATAGACTTTCCCAGGGAGGCTGAGAAGTGTGATCCCCCTATAGTTGGAGCACACCCTCCGATCCCCCTTCTTGAAAAGAGGGACCACCACCCCGGTCTGCCAGTCCAAAGGTACTGTCCCCGACCGCCACGCGATGTTGCAGAGGCAAGGCAAGGCAAGGCAAGGCAAGTTTATTTATATAGCACATTTCATACACAATGGCAATTCAAAGTGCTTTACATAGAGAAATTAAAATAATAAAAAGAAATAAGAATAATTAAAACAGTTTAGAAAAATAAAAAATAAAATACAGTACAAACAGTCGGACGAACATTGGCACAGTGCTCATTCAGTAAATGCATAGTTAAACAGATGTGTTTTGAGTCTGGATTTGAATGTGACTACAGTAGGAGCCCGTCTGATCTCCTCTGGAAGCTGGTTCCAGCTGCGGCTGGCATAATAGCTAAAAGCAGATTCGCCATGCTTAGAGTGAACCCTTGGTATTTCAAGCTGATGAAGCTTATATTCAGTGAGCATATCTGCAATGTATTTAGGTCCTAGGCCATTGAATGATTTATATACCAGTAATAATACTTTAAAATCAATCCTAAATTTAACTGGGAGCCAGTGTAAAGACCTGAGGACTGGTGTGATATGTTCATATTTTCTGGTTCTGCTCAGAATCCTGGCGGCAGCGTTTTGTATGAGCTGCAACTGTCTTATGGTCTTTTTGGGAAGGCCAGTGAGGAGTCCATTACAATAATCCACCCTGCTGGTAATGAAAGCATGCACAAGTTTCTCTAAGTCTTGTCTGGAAACAAAGCATCTAATTCTTGCAATATTTTTCAGATGATAGTATGCTGATTTAGTTATTGCTTTGACATGACTACTGAAACTAAGGTCTGACTCTAGTGTCACACCAAGATTCCTGACTTGATTTTTGGTTGTTTGACCCCTAGAGTGAAGGTATGCGTTCACCTTGAGAACTTCATCTTTGTTTCCAAACGCAATGACTTCAGTTTTGTCTTTGTTTAACTGAAGAAAGTTTTGACACATCCAACTGTTGACTTCATCAATGCATTGGCACAGGGAGTCAATGGGGCTATAATCGTTGGGCGATAGGGCTAAGTAGAGCTGTGTGTCGTCTGCATAGCTGTGGTAAGCAATTTGGTTCTTTCTCATTATTTGGCTCATTGGGAGCATATACATGTTGAACAGGAGTGGCGCAAGAATTGAGCCTTGAGGGACTCCGCATGTCATGGATGTCCACTCAGACTTATGGTCTCCTATACTCACATAATAACCTCTCCCATCTAAGTATGACCTGAACCATTTTAGGACTATCCCAGAAAGCCCCACCCAGTTTTCCAGCCTGTCCAGAAGTATGTTGTGATCGACAGTGTCAAATGCAACACTGAGGTCGAGTAGTACCAGCACTGATAATTTGCCTGAATCAGTATTTAAGCGAATATCGTTTATTATCTTTATGAGCGCTGTCTCTGTGCTGTGGTGCGGTCGGAAACCAGATTGAAAATTGTCAAAGTATCCATTCGAGCATAAGAATTTGTTCAGCTGATTGAAGACAACTTTTTCAATGATCTTACCTATGAAAGGAAGATTTGAGATCGGTCTATAGTTGCTTAATATGGTCTTATCCAGATTGCTCTTTTTCAGGAGGGGCTTGACAACTGCAGTTTTCAGGGAGTTTGGAAAACTCCCAGAGAGAAGTGAAGCATTTACCACTTCTAGAAGATCTGCTTCTAAACTGTTTAACACACTTTTGAAAAACGATGTGGGAAGTGTGTCAAGAGCACAGGTTGATGTTTTAAGGTGCTGTACGGTTTCTTCCAAAATTTTGCCATCAATTTCTTTGAAATCAGACATAGTAACTACTTTCTCAGGTGGTTTGATCTGTCTGACCCCAGCGCAAGTCAAGGATGTGCTGATCACCTTTCTGATATTATTGATTTTCTCAGAGAAGAAAGAAGCAAACTCACGGCACTTGCTGTCTGAGAGCATTTCACTGGGAATCTGGCTTGGGGGGTTTGTCAGTCTCTCTACAGTAGCAAAAAGAGTGCGTGTGTTGTTTAAATTGCTGTTTATAATATTTGAGAAGAAAGTCTGTCTAGCTTTGCCTAGTTCCATATTGAAAGCATGAAGGCTGTCTTTGTAGATGTTATAATGGACTACAAGTTTTGTCTTCCGCCACATGCGCTCTGCTTTTCTGCATTGTCTTTTCATATTTTGCACTGCTGTTGAGTTTCTCCAAGGTGCCTTTTGTCTGCCACTCTTCTTCCTGACTTTCACAGGAGCAATATCATCAATTACACCTTTAACTTTTGAGTTAAAAGAATCAAGGAGAAAATCAACAGAGTCTGCAGATATGCTTGGTGTTAAAGATATAGCCTTCATAAATAGGACACTAGTGTTCTCATTTAAGCATCTCTTCTTGACAGACACAGATCTAGCTTCAGTGGCAGGAGAGATCAATATATCAAAGAAAATACAGAAATGATCAGACAGTGCTACATCCTTAATAACAATCGATGAAATGTTTAGACCCTTACTGATAAGTAAATCTAAAGTGTGTCCACGATTGTGTGTGGGTCCATGTACATGCTGAGTCAGATCAAAAGTTTTTAAAACAGTTCTGATTTCTTTTGCCATATTGTTTTCTGCATTATCTATATGGATGTTAAAATCTCCAGCAATGGCAAAACAGTCAAACTCTGAGGTAATTGTTGATAACAGTTCTGTAAAGTCCTCAGCAAAGGCTGGAGAGTATTTTGGAGGCCTGTAAATAATGAAAAGTAAAATGCGTGGAGCACCTTTTAACACAGTACCCAGATATTCGAAAGACAAGTAATTCCCAAATGATATTTGCTTACATTGATAGATATCTTTAAAAAGAGCAGCTAGACCCCCACCTCTCTTAACAGCTCTGCAGACACTCATAAAAGTAAAGTTAGGAGGGGCTGCTTCATTGAGGATTGTTGCACTGCAGCTGTCTTCTAGCCAGGTTTCATTTAGAAGCATAAAATCCAGGTTGTTTGTGGCCCTGGGGTTGTGGCAGAGGCCGAAGAGCTCTCACAGGAGGACGGGGAGGGCGAGCTGGGCCCGCAGGCTTTGGTGGTAGTGGTGCCTGTCTTTTTTTAGTTGGTATCTGGGGGCTTGCAGCAAAAGAGTGGGATAGTCTGGTTCCAGCATGCACCAGTTCTTCCATTTTCTGTGAGAAGCACAGTAGTGGCGTTGCAGGGGAGAGGGAGAAAGTGTCTGGTGAAAGGGGCTGTTGCTCTGGTGTTATAGGAGGCTGTAATATGCTGTCCTGGCTTCCCTGGCTGTTTTCCAGGAAGTCGTCCTTGGGTGCTGAATCTTCAAGCAGTTCTGATATGGCTGTCTGTGGTGAGCTCTGTGTGCAGGGCTCAGCTGAGATTGTGTCCGTGAGCAGAGGTTGTTGTGGCGGAGTGGTGTTATCATGTCCATTTTGCTGCTGAAGTGAAGTCCCGTGGTCATTCATACTGTGTCCAGGTGTGTGTGTGCCGTTCAGATTGAGTGGATTGGCACAAACCGCAGAAGGATGATTTAGGGAGAAGTAGATATTGTCCTTTAACACTCTTGAACCAAGTTTGTTTGGGTGATGGCCATCCCGATGAAACAGTTGTCGTTGACTCCAGAAAAGATTGAAATTGTCAATGAAGTTCACTGCTTTTATATTGCAGGTTTTTTGCAGCCATGTATTTAGCCCAAGCAACCGTGAAAACCTGTTTGTTCCTCTTGCTGGTAGTGGTCCACTGATGAATGTTTGAACTTTCAGTCTTTTAAGTGTTTCAAAAAGTTCATTGAAATCCTTCTTAAGGAGTTCTGACTGCTCTTTATGAATATCATTCTTCCCCACATGTATGATGAGTCGATTAGCAGTCTTATGTTTCATCAGAATGTTCTGAAGTTCCCTGTTTATATCAGAAGTTGTTGCTTGTGGAAGGCAGCACGTAGTTGTATCCCTGTTGCTAATGTTTCTGATTATGGAGTCCCCCACTATCAGAGTCCTGGGCCCGGCTGCGCTCTGAGCTGAGTGCTGCTGTCTGCTCGACCTTGAGCGCCAGTTAGCACCAGTGTTAGCTACTGGCCTATTCAGTCTGTGTTCGATCACATTCATCACATTTGTGGATTCCTCATTTACATTCATTAGTACTTCAAATCTGTTCTCAAGATGTATAGGCAGTGGTAGCAGACCAGTGTTTGCAATCCTTGTCAGAGCTGTATCTGGGGTAGAGGATGCTACTGCGGTAATATGTGATGCTCGTGACAATCTGATGTCTCGAGTGCCTTTGGGTTTAGCTCCCTGTTTGTGCCATCGATTAGTAAGTCGATCGGCTTGTTTCTCTACCTGTCGAGGAGTACTAGTTTCATGGGACTCACCGGTATGCTGAGGGTGTCCATGACGAAGCTCTGTTGTGTGCTCCGTCTGGTTTGGTGGTCCCGTAAGTAACTTTGTTTCTAGAACTGCAATCCTTTGTAAAAGTCTGTGGCAGTTAGTGCAGCAAGTAGATTCCAGAAGAGGCATTTTCTCTTATCCTTGTAGGCAGTTGTGTTTTCCTTTCCCAGTATGTAAGCTGGTCGGGTAAAAGAATTCTCAGTTTTTGTAGTAATCCAAACTTTGTCGTATGAGCACTGTGCTGATTTGCTGAAGTAATTAGGTGATAAAAGGAAATAAAATAAAGGAAATAAAATATAGAAAAAATAGGAGATAAAATGTAAAAGCGATAGAGCAAAGCGCGGAGCAGTAAGCAAGAGCGTCCGAACAGTAGCTGAGCAGGAAGTAATATTGTCTTGGCGTGTCAGCCAAGACAGCCCCACAACATCCAGAGACTTGAGGTACTCAGGGCGGATCTCATCCACCCCCGGTGCCTTGCCACCGAGGAGTTTCTTGACTACCTCGGTGACTTCAGCTTGGGTGATGGACGAGTCCGCCTCCGAGCCCTCAGCCTCTGCTTCCTCAATGGAAGACGTGACGGCGGGATTGAGGAGATCCTCAAAGTATTCCTTCCACCGTCCGGTGATATCCCCAGTCGAGGTCAACAGCTGCCCACCTCCACTGTAAACAGCGTTGGTAGGGCACTGCTTCCCCCTCCTGAGGCGCCGGACGGTTTGCCAGAATCTCTTCGAGGCCGACCGATAGTCCTTCTCCATGGCCTCACCGAACTCCTCCCAGGCCCGAGTTTTTGCCTCCACAACCACCCGGGCTGCAGTCTGCTTGGCCCGTCGGTACCCATCAGCTGCCTCAGGAGTCCCACAAGCCAGCCAGGCCCGATAGGACTCCTTCTTCAGCTTGACGGCATCCCTTACTTCCGGTGTCCACCACCGGGTTCGGGGATTGCCGCCTCGACAGGCACCGGAGACCTTACGGCCACAGCTCCGAGTGGCCGCGTTGACAATGGAGGTGGAGAACATGGTCCACTCGGACTCAATATCTCCAGACTCCCTCGGGATCTGGTCGAAGCTCTGCCGGAGGTGGGAGTTGAAGATCTCTCTGACAGGAGATTCGGCCAAACGTTCCCAACAGACCCTCACAGTACGTTTGGGTCTGCCGAGTCTGTCCAGCTTCCTCCCCCGCCATCGGATCCAACTCACCACCAGGTGGTGATCAGTTGACAGCTCCGCCCCTCTCTTCACCCAAGTGTCCAAGACATATGGCCGGAGGTCGGATGAAATGACCACAAAGTCGATCATCGACCTCCGGCCTAGGGTGTCCTGGTGCCATGTGCACTGATGGACACCCTTATGCTTGAACATGGTGTTCGTTATGGACAAACTGTAACTAGCACAGAAGTCCAATAACAGAACACCACTCGGGTTCAGATCAGGGGGGCCGTTCCTCCCAATCACGCCCCTCCAGGTGTCACTGTCGCTGCCCACGTGGGCGTTGAAGTCCCCCAGTAGAACGACGGAGTCCCCAGTCGGAGCACTTTCCAGCACCCCTCCCAGAGACTCCAAGAAGGCCGGGTACTCTGCACTGCCGTCCGGCCCGTAAGCACAAACGACAGTGAGAGACCTATCCCCGACCCGAAGGCGTAGGGAAGCGACCCTCTCGTTCACCGGGGTGAACTCCAACACATGACGGCTGAGCTGGGGGGCTATAAGCAAACCCACACCAGCCCGCCGCCTCTCACCATGGGCAACTCCAGAGTGGTGAAGAGTCCATCCTCTCTCGAGGAGTGTGGTTCCAGAGCCCAAGCCGTGCGTAGTGGTGATTCCAACTATCTCTAGTCGGAATCTCTGAACCTCACGCACAACCTCAGGCTCCTTCCCCGCCAGAGAGGTGACATTCCATGTCCCTAGAGCTAGATTCCGCGTCCAGGGATCGGGTTGTCTAGGCCCCCGCCTTCGACTGCCGCCCGATCCACTTAGCACCGGCCCCTTACGGTCCCTCCTGCAGGTGGTGGGTCCACGGGAGGGTGAGCCCGTGGACCCCATGGGGGGAGGCCCGACCACCAGGCGCTCGCATACGAGCCCCAACCCCGGGCCTGGCTCCAGGGTGGGGCCCCGGCTGCGCCATACCGGGCGACGTCACGGTCCTCGTTTTTTTTTAGCCCTAGGAGCTATGTTGTCTGGGGCTATATGCCCCTGGCAGGGTCTCCCAAGGCAAACAGGTCCTAGGCGACGGGTCAGACTAAGAGCGGTTCAAAAACCCTTATGATGTCAAAAAAAAATAAAAAACTTTAATAATAGTAATAGTAATTTAAAGATGTGGTAGCCCTACATCTTACACATCGTGGAAACAAAATAAGAATGGAAACTAAAATATGGTAGTATCGCGCTACAGCGCACATTCTATCAGCTACAGATCTGGCGCCTCAGTCCCAATACTGTAAAACTCGACGTACGTTCACATCACATGTTAATGCAGCGGTAGAGTTACACTCACAGGACACTGTGCACTTATTCGCAATCACAAAAGTTCATTATTTGCTCGTGCTTTAAAGCTTTGCCGGGTAAACATTTCTTTGGCATTCTGTTCTGACATGATGCACTTTTTCTGAGCGCGAACTGAAGTGCGCGCGCACTGTCAAACAGCGCCAAACTGGATTTTTGTTGGGTCAGACCCATCTGATATCGAAGGGGGGCTGATAACGCGAGATCAACATGGAGCTAAATGGAAAAAAATAGCACCAAACAAGCCACTTTGAAATGTTGCTGTTTTCATGAATATAAAAGTTGGGTGACCCTCCCCCTAGACTAAAACAAGTAATAAAAACTAAGTGAGTGTTTTAGCGCAATTTTCTTACCTCATGGGATCACAACACTAAGAGATAATAAATCTTTTCCTGGATTTTTTTTGTGCGTTCCCGAGATTAGATCTTCCTTAACATAATGCCGAAAACCCGACGTCTCTAGGTGGTCTAGTTGAGGAGTAGATAGAAGTGCAAGATTGGTGCGCACAGACGCACAGAACAGAAATCATGAGTTAACAAGCGCAATTTTGTCCGGTGGAAAATTGCGCTAAAAAGTTGGATGACCCTCCCCTCAACAAAGAATAAAAAGACATGACCCTCCCCTATTTTCATCCGGTGGCCCCTTCCATAAATACCGAATGGTCCCTAATTACTTTCAACAATATTTCAAGTGTACTCTTTCTTTGTAAAAAAAAAAAATGATTATAGGCCTACATTTTAATCTATGTATTCATTAGTTTGAATATAGCCAACATTGGAACAGCTAACATCTTAGTTGATGACTTTATTTTTGACAAAAATAGTATTTTATATATATAGAAATTGCTAAACAAAAGCTTATTTGATGTGGCAGTATATTCTACAGTAAAAACTGTACCCAAATCTAGTCAACAAAATGTTGTCTTTCATATTTCGCCTGACTGTAACGTTTTTATGAAATATTAGGGCATATAAATGTTAATTTGCAGTTTAATACATTGCTTATACAAATAGCCTACATTTTATTTCAACATATTTCAGTCGATTTTTACTCATCTCAGTATAGCAATACAGTTTGCTAAAACATCATCATTCATTCACACACGCGATTTAAATTTAAACTGTCTTTTTGCGAGCTCTGGTAAACAGCGCGCATCTCTGCCGTTCATTCATTCATAAACAGAAACCCGATTCACGTGAGAAGGAAAAAAACGTACTACTGTATTCCTCAGCTCAGTCGGATCCTTGCTCCTCGATATACCCGCACTTCTGAGGTACATTTTCCATTATTATTATTCCTCACAGCGCTGCGAGACGGTGTAAACAAGTAATGATCTGAATAAACTTGTTTTCTCGAGCTGATATGGGAGCGTTCACAGTTTGCATCGATTGCCTCAGTCATTTGCGTTTGAATGGCGCGCGCTCTCCGTGCTCGACTGGAATCGCTCTCTTTTAATACAGATTTCACAAGATGAGAATATTTGTTTTTTATATAAATTACTTCATTTAAAAGAAGAGCTTGAGAATTCAAGCTTCATGCCTGTGTGTCTGTATGCCTGATTGACTGAGTATTCGCTGAGTTATTGTTCATTTTCGGACGCGTTTCAGAATGAACTTCACTGGCAGAGAGAAGGCAGAACTCGCTTCGTGTTTATTTTTCTTTATTTGGCAAAAAGCACAACACTTTGTTTTTATTGTGAGTATACACAAAAATAATACACATTTAACAGAATCGATTGATGTATGAAACTTGTTTGTAAAATCAAAGTCAAAAGAGTATTTCGGGTCTCAATTCAACTGATAAGGAAAAAAGCGAGCAGATCACGCCGGCGTGATTGCCGACCTCAGAGGGTTAAAAGGCAAGTTATCTTTGAAAGCGGAACAGAAACTTGCCCTGGAACAATTCCTACAAAAGAAGGATGTGTTTGCCTTACTACCGACCGGCTTTGGTAAAAGCCTAATTTACCAGCTAGCCCTGCCAGTGGCCAAAAGAATGGAGCTCAGCTCAAACCCCATTGTTGCGGTTGTGTCACCATTGGTCACGCTCATGGAGGACCAGGTCTGGGAGGCAACCAACTTTGGAATTTCTGCTGCACAGCTGAGTTCTGATACGGATTAATTAATCAGAGACGAATTCCAGATTCTGTTCGACAGCCGGAGTCTTGGCTAAGCCAAAAATGGCGTGATCAACCTACCGGGTCAACCTAATCGGCCTTGTGGTCGACGAGGTTCATCTCACCTATAAATGGTAAGTGATGGAAAGTAAATTCACTAAAATGTAGTCATGATGTAGGGTGACCATACGTCCTCTTTTTCCCCAACATGTCCGGCCGGGATTTCGAGATCGCCCAAGATGTCCGGGATTCGGCTTTCGGCTTTTTTTACGTTATATTATACATTTATCTCTGTGAAGCTGCTTTGAGACAATCTACATTGTTAAAAGCGCTATATAAATGAAGATGACTTGACTTGACTTGACTTCTACCGTCGCCATTCATTATGTTTACACACACACCTGAATTCATTCCGATTGGTGAATCTGCATGTGGTGTTTACATGAACGCTAAATAAGTGATCGGTTGATGTGTTTTCGTCTCGGTCGGGATCCGTGTGAAGCAGAATGCATGACCTGCAAAGCTGGCACGTACATGTCAGTGTCAAATAATGTAATAATGTACATTTCTTGCTTCTAACAAAATACAGAATAATGCCTAAAAGCTGCTATGTGACAAGGTGTACAGCAAACAAGCTAAGAAACCCAGAAATAAGTTTTCATAAGCTGTCGACCCCAAAAAACGAGCGTTTGAGGACATAAAAGTGGATACAGGCTGGAACGAATGGGTAAATTGTGGGATCCTTACACTCAGTATGCACTAAAATACACTACGTGTGCAGTAAGTTAAACATTTGGTCACTGGTGAGTCAAATATTCAAATGTCAGTTTTATATATTATATTTCTGTAAGATAAACTATCCTGTGTTGCCGATTACAGTCTCCTCCAGCGGGCGTACGTTAGTTCTCAGAGTAATGAGACACGTGACGCTCTGTCTCAACTGCCTGTATCCACTTTTATGTACTAAACACTCGTTTTTTTGAGGTCGAGAGCTAATAAAAACGTATTTCTGGGTTTTTTAGCTTGTTTGCTGTACACCTTGTCACACAGCAGCTTTTAGGCATTTGTCTGTCTTTTGTTAGAAGCAAGAAATGACAAGGAGGCAGCCTCTCGCAATGCAAAGTCAATGGAGACGGTTGGATTGTTTTCCCCCTGGGTGTGGGCGTGGCCTAAATACGCTCTGTCTCCATGGTTGAAAAGAAAGGAGTAAACGCGGTCACTAGTAGGTTGTGATGGCTGTCAATCAAAATGTGGAGCGGTGATTCATTCGATGTGTTCCCTGTCAGAAAACAAATGGATAATTCGGTCAATTAAAATGAACTTAATTGTTAAATAACTAAATAATTCATTAAATTAAACTATTTAATTTAACAGAATTTATCAACTTGTTGCCTGCTGTGGTTGTTTTAATTCACATCCTTTCTAAAAATATGAAAGTTCCCTTTCAAGGGAACTCGAGCTGCGTCGAAACGCTGCGGGAATGCCCCTGCGTGAGTGTGTCATGAAGCACGTATGGAATCAGTCCAATGGCGAGACGGAACGTCATAGGCAGGTGACGTCATCGACCAGGAAACTATGAAGCACCCTAGAATCACAAACGCGCTAGCTTCTGTGCCTTCAGCAAGCACTCTGTGTGAATCATTGTCTATATAGTCGAAAGTGTTTTTGTCTGTCCTTAGTTCTCACTAGGCAGGAGTTTTGTCACATATATATATATATATAGAGAGAGAGAGAGAGAGATGGCGAGCGAACAACAATATAGGAAGTGTGTTCATCCCTGCACTCACTATATTACGGGAGGGGATACACACCAACTATGTGTTGTTTGTCTGGGAGTGCAGCATGCCCAGTCAGCTCTCGAGGGGGCTGATTGCGAGAATTGCGAGCGTTTTCCTCTAAGAACGCTGCGCTCTCGCCGATCACTCTTTGAGGAGGGTGGTTCGGTTCGCGCTCCCCACGGCCACAGGTGTCAGGATGCTGAGGGTAGTCCCCACCGAGAGAAAACTGAGTTCACCGCATCACACGGAGCCCGTTCTCTCTCGGTGCCCTCAGGGGACTGCTCTGCCAACCCTGCCTTTATGGAAGGTCTCGGCGAGTTTTTCCCTGAGGGGAGCTCGCTCCCTCCGAGGAGGGGTCCAGAGCAGTTAGACCAGTTGTTCCCTGCCGGTGTGCCGTTACAGGGCACTGTGTCTGCAGCTCAAAGTATTCCAGAGGCCAGTCTCGAGAGGCTGGTACCCTTAGTAGATTTTCTGGCGGAGTGGAAAAGTCTTCCAAATATTTCTCAGTGGGTCCTGCACACAATTGAAAACGGTTACGCTATTCAGTTCAGGTCTCGTCCACCTCGATTCAGAGGGGTCCTGCCCACAGTGGTGGGCCCCGAGTAGACTCTGGTAATGGAACAGGAGGTAAAGACTCTGCTGCAAAAGGAGGCTATAGAACGGGTTCCTCCTCCCAGCAGGGAGTCAGGTTATTACAGCCGATTCTTCATCGTTCCAAAGAAGGATGGGGGGTTGCGTCCAATTTTGGATCTGCGCCTGTTAAATCGCACAGTAGGGAAGCTCAAATTCAAGATGCTCACTCTAAAGCAGATCGTGTCACAAATCAGATCAGAGGACTGGTTTGTCACGATAGATCTAAAAGATGCCTACTTCCTTGTTTCCATCCTTCCACAACACAGGAAATTCCTGAGGTTTGCTTTCGGGGGCAAAGCATACCAATATTGGGTTCTTCCATTCAGCCCAGCTCTGTCTCCCTGCACATTCACGAAATGTATGGATGCAGCTCTGGCTCCGCTGCGACTCCAGGGCATCCGCATTTTAAATTATATTGACGATTGGTTGATCCTAGCCCAATCGGAGCAACAAGCGGTTCGGCATCGAGATGTCGTTCTCGCATCAAGATATTGGGTTTGAGGCTAAACGTCAAGAAAAGTGTATTATCTCCATTACAGAGGACCACGTTTCTGGGCGTAATCTGGGACTCGAGGACGATGCAGGCATGTCTGTCTCCTACTCGTATCACTTCGATTCTCTCAGCGGTGAAACAAGCAAAGGTAGGCCAGTCACTCACTGTAAAACAGTTTCAGAGAATATTAGGTCTGATGGCAGCAGCGTCCAACGTTATACCTTGCGGCCTGTTGTGCATGAGTCCGTTGCAGTGGTGGCTCAGGACCAAGGGGTTCTCCCTGAGGGGAAACCCACTCCGCATGATCAGGGTCACGCGACAATGTCTTTGTGCCCTGGTTATGTGGAAAGAACCTTGGTTTCTTTCCCAAGGGCCCGTGCTGGGAGCTCTTTGTCGTCGCGTCACGCTAACGACGGATGCCTCCCTCACGGGCTGGGGAGCGATCATGAGTGGTCACTCAGCCCAAGGTCTGTGGCAGGACCATCATCTCTCATGGCACATAAATTGTCTAGAAATGGTGGCGGTGTTCCAGGCTCTGAAACACTTCCTCCCAGACCTCAGGGGTCACCATGTTCTTGTCCGGTCAGACAACACATCAGTGGTCTCTTATATAAACCATCAGGGGGGTCTGCGTTCACGCCCCTTGTACAAGCTGGCTCGCCAGATCTTTCTGTGGGCCCAGGGAAAACTCCTTTCTTTGAGGACTATGTATATCCCGGGGTATTTAAATCAGAGGGCAGACATGCTGTCGAGGCAGGGGCCGAGGCCTGGGGAATGGAGACTCCACCCCGAGGTGGTGGAGCTCCTTTGGAAGAATTTCGGTAGTGCCGAGGTAGACCTGTTTGCTTCCAGGGAGACATCACACTGTACACTGTGGTTCTCCATGAGTCATCCAGCCCCTCTGGGGTTGGATGCCATGGTGCAGGCGTGGCCGAGGTCACGTCTGTATGCATTTCCCCCGATTGCTCTGCTCCCAGGAGTTCTGGAAAGGGTCCGTCGAGAGGGGGTCAGTCTACTGTTGGTAGCCCCGTTCTGGCCGGCCCGAGTGTGGTTCGCGGACCTAGTGTCTCTCCTCGACGGCTCTCCTCTGGAGATTCTGATCAGGAGGGACCTACTCTCTCAGGCGAGTGGGTCGATCTTTCACCCCTGCCCAGAACTGTGGAAACTGTGGGCTTGGCCTCTGAGGGGGCCCAGCTCATAAGTTCTGGTCTCTCAACTGAGGTTGTTGAGACCATTCTCCACTCTGTAAAATAATGCGACTGACACAGAGCTTCAGTACCGAGCCATGCTCACTGTTCTTTTTACTAAGAACTGAAGTGCACATACAAAGAAGTCGTAACAACAAATATGGAGGCTGAGGCACCCCTTAAAGAAACATTGCCACAATGACAATACATTACATCTCCCTTCGTAAGCATAAAGCAATAACCGAGCTAACATAACTTTGTGTACACACGCAGATATTACCAATATTAAATATTTCTGCTTTCTCTTTTAGTTTCAGAATTTTGCATACAACATGCACATCCCTATATTAAAGAACACTAACACACCTTTGTATTCACATTAATCCGTGACACAATCAATTACAACAATGAACAACAACACAAGCAACTAGGTTACTAGCACATCACTTCCACAAGGCGTCTTTACCATGCCTTTCCCTGACTACAAGCAGAGCCTGTCAGGAGGCTTCACAACTCTGCCTCGCCTGTAGTGTACTGCCCAGTTGGCAGCGTCTGCTTAGCAACCCCTAGTTCTGTACTTGATGTTTGGGAGGAACTAGGACGATCCACAGACTTTGGCTCCTCAACACTTTCTGGCTCTATTATTTCTGTCCATTGATCATCACTAAGCCTGTGACGGGACTCGTTGGCGGCTGCTGTGCTCTTGCGAAGATGCTGAATGTTGCGGTGGTACTCTCTACTTCCACAGTCCACAACATAAGATCTTGGGGCACAGTGTGCTTTCACTACAACTCCAGGAGACCACTTGTGACTGCCAGGGTGTGGTTGCACCCTTACCTCATCTCCTGGCTTCAATGCTGCACGAGGGCCACTTGCCCTCTTGCGGTCGTAGTAAAACTTCTGAATGGTTTTACTTTGGTCTAGTCGCCGTTTAACTTTGAGGGGGTCGTACGCTGCTGGTGTGAGCAACAGTCAAGCAGCAGGCAGGTTGTTACGGCACCGTCTGCCCATGAGCAGTTGAGCTGGTGATAGGCCTACTGACTCTATTGGCGTTGTTCTGTAGTCAAGCAGCGCAAGGTGTTTATCTGTAGCCTTAGACCAAAGTTTCTTAATAGTCTGGACTGCACGCTCTGCCTCACCGTTTGAGTGTGGCATGTGTGGGGACGATGTCTTGTGCATGATTCCATAACTTTGGCTGAAATCCTTAAATGCATCCGCTGCATATTGTGGACCATTGTCAGTTCGAAGGATGGTGGGGATGCCATGTCTGCTGAACTGAGCCTTCAACGTTTCTATGACGGCACGACTGTGTAAGTCTTTCAACTTATCTACCTGAATGAATTTTGAGTAGTAGTCCACCAGCAAAATGTAACTCAAACAGGTCTGAAGCTACTTCTTTGAATGGAAGATCAGGTGTTTCTGTTGGTTTGAGTGGTTGTCTAGCCAGCCGGTTCTGAAAGTCTGCACACTTGCCGCAGTTCTTCACCATTTGCTCGATTTCAGAACTCATACCTGGCCAGTACAGGACCTCACGAGCTCTCTGCTTACCCTTTACTATTCCTAAGTGAGACTGGTGTATAAGCTTCAACATGTGTTCTCGCATGGAAGGAGGTACCACTATACGCAGGCCTTTATAGACAACACCATCTGAAACGACAAGCTGACTTTGAGAGTCCCAATATGGTTGTAGTGCATTAGGCACATCACGCCTGTGGTCTGGCCAGCCTTGTTTCTGCTCACTGACTAAAAAAAAATTGAGCATGGAGATACATTCGAAGCCCTCCATCTCTGGCTTGTTCTCTGACAGCTGAGCTCTAGACAGTCTGTCGGGCAGTTCCATGTCCTTTCCTCGTCTGTACATAACAGTTAGATCATACCACTGCAAGCGGAGATGCATTCTCTGTATGCGCATTGGGGTAGAGAGCAGTGGCTTTCTGAAAATGTCTTCCAGAGGCTTATGGTCATTGAACACTGTGACGTGGTTTCCAAATATGTAGTTATGGAACTTGACACAAGCATGAACTATTGAGAGTATCTCTTTCTCAATTTGCGCGTAGCGCGTTTCTGTATCTGTCAGTGACCTGGATGAGAAACAGAGTTAATTTTGACAGCAAATTTTTATTTAGTTTTAGTCATATTTTAGTCATCTGAATTGTTTTAGTTTTAGTCTAGTTTTAGTCGACGAAATACAATAAGATTTTAGTCGACTAAATCTACAGTAGATTTAGTCGACTAAAATATAATGGGTTTCAATTTAAATACATGTATTTAGAATTTCTCTAAAATTTCCAAACCCATATACTCCCGGAGAAAACATATATTAACCTGCTAATATATTTAAAGTTTGAACGCGCAATACAGATACAGATTAAACTACTGTAACTTAAAAAAAATATCTTAAAATTAAATAAAACCACTTTTCCTAAAGTAGATGACAGTCTTTTTTTCAATGAATGATATGAATTCTTTATAACTACTTGCATAGGCCTATCATTCTCTATTCTTTCAAGCAGACATATTTATTTGTATGAATTAAATATAATTAATCCTTATTAAAGCTATTAACGAGCAGTGTATGCTTTTCTCTTTTTCTTTTGTTGATCAATATTAAGGAAGGACACAGACCGCATTAGGTTTATTACCCACTGTCACTTTAAGACATCAGATCATGTCGAATGACATGCGGATCCAATGCACTGATGCACATAGATACACTCACAACTGTTTAAGACATAATCTACATAATTTACGTGAATACTCTCCAAAACGGACATTTAGACATAATATTTGTGTGTATTTGTCCATTCAGACCCGAAAGAGAGCTCAATTCTGTACTCGCGCGCTGTATGATGTGAATGGCTGCACGCTTCGGGTCGGGTGTGTGCGCAGAAAACCGTACCGAATAGAGTTTTTTTGCGTCGTCACTCTTATTCAGATCTTGTCTGCTCTACTCATTCTCCCAGACGTTTACATGTTTTAACGTTTTATGAGACATGCAGCGCATGCCAACTCGTGTGCAGTTGGGTAGATCACGTCACAGTACAAATGTGCGCATCTACCACAAATGCAGGACATCAGACTGGATCGCTTCCCAAATCGTCACTATCTAACATTTTCGTCTAGTTTTTATTCGTTGACGAAAATGTCAATAGATTTTCGTCATAGTTTTTGTCATTCAAAACTAGTTTTAATTTAGTTATCGTCTCGTTTTCGCTTGTGAAAAAATGCCGTTGACGAAAATAATGACGAAAATTATTCGTCAACGAAATTAACACTGATGAGAAAGCAACTGGATGACTGTCTTGCAGTAGGACAGCACCGAGGCTGTTGCTGCTGGCATCACAGAAAATCTCAACAGGCTTGGACGGATCAAAAAAACGTAGTACAGGGGACTTCGTGCATAAGTCCTTGAGTTTGTCAAAGGCTTGCTGTTGTGCTGGTTGCCACGCAAATTCAACGTCAGCTTTCAGGAGCTGTCTCAGTGGAGCGCCAACTTCACTGAGGTTTGGCAAGAATTTTGACAGGTAGGTGACGAACCCCAGGAAACAACAGACACCATCCTTGTCCGCTGGATTTGGCATAGACTTGACAGCTTCTATCTTCGCTGGGTCTGCCCTCAGACCATTTGATGTTATTAGGTGTCCCACGTAGGGCACAGAAGATTGCTTGATGTGGCATTTGTCGAAGTTGAGACTCAGATTATAGCTTGTTGCTCTCTGAATTACTTTGTGAAGGATCTCATCATGGTCCTTTGCTGAAGGTGCTGCAATGAGAATGTCGTCCATGACACTGATTGCACCACTGATGCCCTCAAGCATCTCATCCATAATGCGCTGGAAAATTTCCGGTGCGCATTTCAGACCAAAAGGAAGTCTAAGCCACCTAAACCTACCAAATGGCGTGTTAAAGGTTGTCAGAAGTGATGATGCTTCATCTAGTTCTATTTGCAGGAAGCCAGATTTAGCATCCAAAACCGAAAATTCTTTAGCACCAGGCATTGCAGAGACAACCTCTTTGATGGTGTGCATTGGGAAATGTTCTCTCTTTATGACTTTATTTAAGTCACTCAGGTCAATGCAGATCCTTATCTTGCCATTACGTACAGCTGCTACCATCGAACTCACCCACTCGGTTGGTTGGTTGACTTTTGTGATGTGTCCATCTTTAACCATCTCTTGTAGCTTCTCTATTACTTTTTTTCTCAGTGCAGCTGGTTGTCGGCAGACAGGGTGGACCACACCTTTTGCATCAGGATCAATTTTAATTGTGTATTTGCCCGGCAAAGTTCCAGTAGTGTGAGTCAGCTCTGGATAATTCTCTAGCCCATTTGGAACATTTTGTTTTGCTGTCATTTGACCAGAATGAAACTTTTTATTTTCTTTCCTAGCAGGTTGCAGTGCATCAAGCTGCATTACTAAACCTAAGGCTTCTGATGTTGAACCACTGAGCACATTTTCTTGAGAAATGTCCATGATCTCGAATTCCGCTGCTATCTCAGTATTCTTTTTGTAACTGACCAGAAGGTCAACTGCAGCTATTGGCTTTAGCTTGTGATTAGAGTAGGACTTTAGCACGCGATTAGAGCATTTAAGCTTACCATCATGCGGAAGTGTCTGATAATTGTTTAAAGTCAGAGTGTTACATTTTGCACCAGTATCAATTCTGAATGGTACTTTTTGAGACAGAATTTCAATATCTGCCGTCCACTTATCATCACTCTGCTCTTCTGTTTGTGTGACATTTATGCTCAGCATCTCCTCATCTTCTGTTTCTGATTGCAGCTGCACACTGTCTGTGATAACTGATCTCTTGCGACATACTGCCACCCAGTGGTTTGGTTTGTGACAGTATGAACAGGCAGAGCCTTTTGCTGGACATCTTCCTTGATAGATACAAATCAGGAGCATCCCAGTCGATCTTTGGGTGATCAAACTGTGATAATGCCATACTTGACCTATCTGTTCCTGACAGACTTCTGACACCATGTAAAATAATGCGACTGACACAGAACTTCAGTACCGAGCCATGCTCACTGTTCTTTTTACTGAGAACTGATGTGCACATACAAAGTAGGAGGAGTCGTAACAACAAATACGGAGGCTGAGGCATCCCTTAAATAAACATTGCCACAATGACAATACATTTCACACTCCAGAGCTCCGTCCACAAGGAAGTTATATGCCTTGAAGTAGAGATTATTTACTTCTTGGTGCGGAGAACACCAGTTGGACCCGGTTAACTGCCCGGTGGGTGCAGTGCTGGAGTTCCTGCAGGAGCGATTCTCCGCAGGGTTATGTCCGAATGTACGCTCTGATTTCACACGGACGGCCACTTGCTCGCATGGCGACGTGGGTTTCGACGCAGCTTGAGTTCCCTTGAAAGGGAACGTCTCGGTTACGTATGTAACCCTAGTTCCCTTAACTATATAACATTATATAACTATATAACATTATTTAACACTTTCAGGTTATGTTTTAATGTTGATAACATGTCCCACAATTGTCCCACACAAACTTATAATCGTCCCACATTTGATTTGTTTGATGGTGGTCACCCTACTCTGCGGCTACCATCACTGTGAGCCCTAACAGGACCAACATCAGACTTGGCCTGAGACAAGTCGCCACTGATTCCCTGGACTGTCTGGACTGGAGAGTTAGGGAAGTCAAGGAGAAGGCCTGAACATGTCGCCGTTAATTATAAATGAGTGCTATCATCATTCTCTGGAGAGGGCAGTTGCAGAGTAGTTGTGGCCACAACTGCTCTTGGGTTGGGTATGAACTTTCCTAAAGTGTCACATGTTATCATGTATGGGGTACCTGATGATGTGGAGGCCATGCTCCAGCAGGTTGGCAGGGATGGCACACAGGCACATGCTGTTGTCTATGCCAACAAACAGCACCCACAAACTTCTGAGGCAGTACGGAGAGTTATTGAACAAAGAAGAAATGGCTGCATTCGACATGCCCTTTACAATTATACAAAAAGTGTAGAACCTGGACATCATTGTTGTACATACTGTCACTCTGTCTGTAAGTGTAACTCTGCAGGTTGTGCAGTGCCACTACCCAACTTTGAAGAGTTACAAGAGATTTCTTCACCTGATCAATATAGAAAAGTTACCTCAGAGGACCAAGAGCTAATTAGAGATCTTTTGCAGAAATACAGGGAAAGTCTGGTTATAGAAAACACACAATGGTACACTAGTGCCACAGCTTGCACAGAATAAACTGAGCTTATTGATTCAGTTGTTGAACATTGCAGTGCAGGGACGTGCACAGGGAGGTTGCTCAGGTTGCCCGGGCAACTGCCCATATGCCCTTCTCGACTCACGTTGCCCTTCCGAGGGAAAAAAAATAAAATAAATAAAAAGTACAATGGATGCAGAATTTCATGTAGGCCTAGATAAAAAAAAAAATCGCAAAGCCTCATTCACTTCCATTCGGGCACCGAAAGTGAAAGTCAGTAGGGGAAGGGCAAACTCTGTTTACGTGGCTGCAGTGCTGCACGCGACCGGCACCTGAGCTGAGTCTGCATGAGCGGCCCTAGAAGGAGATTGTCGCGGTTGTCGGGTGAGACGACTCAACTTTGTCGGAAAAGGTGAGTTTGTGATGTATAACAAACGAACGATCATCATCAGGGTTCCAGACTGCGACCATTTTTTGAGAATGTGCGAGTTAAAATTTTATGTGGTTGCATTTGTGCGAGTGCATGGTCTTGTACTACGTGCTCAGTTAAATTCACGCATGAATTTTCCTGCATTGAACTTGTTTAAGTGCCCGCCAAAGTGAATTTTTGTCCCGCCAAAGTCTTATTTGATCGGTGAGTAAAGTAGATGAACTGCTACGCTTGTGACAGGGCGCATGTTTAACTGAAAGAACGAGCAGAGCTCTCTTCGGAGCCAGGCGAAAGTGTAAACAAGACTTCACCGTTTCCTAAGCGCTGTCTTGCTCTCTCTCCCTCGCACATATTAATCAAAATAAATCGACACGGTGGTAAAAGGTCGGAAGACCAAAAGTTTCATGTGGAGCATTCAGAGATTTTTTTTTCCCTGAATTACCGCTGGGTGTGAATTGTGCTAAATAAGTTGCCTTATCTTCTCTAAAAAGCGTTCCGGACATTCAGCTGACATAAAACATAAAACTTTAATTAAACGAAAAAAACTATCCAGTGATGAAATGTTTTCTGTGTTGACACAAATCTTGGATGTGTCCATGTCCTACCTGCTGGGATAATCACACAACGAGCATGATGCTAAAACAACTGATCTTTCCAACAGTGAACTCAGGAGACGTCTGAATCGGTGTATAACTAATCAGTAACACTTTACAATAAGGTTCTATTTATTACATAAATTACATAAAAAGTACATTTTGCTTACTCAAACTTAAGCTTTAAAATAAATAAAACCACTTGTTTTTTTGAATAGCATATGACTAAATTTTTCCACACAGTGCTATCAAGAAGAATCGTTAAAGAATCGGATCGATAATCAGAATCGTCAGTGGCATTATTATTGATAAAACCTGTGTTATTATTAGGGGTGTAACGATACATCGATATGGATCGATGCATCGATATAATGTCTAACGATACGATGCATCGATTCCACACTTAAAATATCGATATACACCTTTATTTTGACACTCTCCACATTCTCACGTAACATCCTTCCGCCAATGCGCACATTTTCATTTACTCACCAACCGCCTGCCGGTGTGTAACGTTAATCTCCTCATCTGAAAAAGACGCCTGACAAGACTGACTGAACCCTAAACAAGTTTTTTTCACAAAAGCCGGTATTGTCCGCTGTCAAGGCATCGCGAGTTCATGTTTTACAGCAGAAACAGACAAGCACTCGCACCCTTGTTGGTGAACACAACACGATAAATCCGTTTTAGCGACTCAGCGCGCAGTATTCAAGTCAGACGTCACTTTGAAAAGACGCGCTGGCTAAGAGGAGTTTCGTCAAAGCTGACTAAAAGTGATCGAGGATGGATAATTTCAATGAACTCGTGATATCTTCTTCAGGGCGTAAAAGGAAAATAAAACCTGAAACATTTTCACGGACCCTTACTAAAGCAGCTCGTTTATGAGGGAAAAGTTCACTGTATTGCGTGTACGTTATCACAACAACAAAGTTTGTCGGGCGTCTATGTCAGCTGAGGAGATTAACGTTATGAAGATTAACCGAGTGTTGTATCATTTATCATAGCAATTACTTAGTTTTGTTTGACTCAGAAAGATGAAATGTGAATGTATCTGCTCTGCTAAAAAAAATTAAAAATATATATTTTTTTAACATATTAAAGCTTACTTTCAATTAACTTTAATTTTGTAATTTACCTGTATTTTTTAAGTTATTATTATTATTATTATTATTATTAATCAAATCAACCCAGCTGCAGTTTGATTGATATTACTTGGAATGCACAATAATAATAAAAAACATGATTTATGCAAATGAAGAACGGAGTACTTGCAAATGACCTCTTCTGTTATAAATGTCCCAATTGGGAGAGGGAGTGCAATTTTCAAAGAGTTTAATTAAATGTTCATGTTATATATTTTGATTGCATTTGTGAGTTAATAAAAATGTAACTGGTTGTGTGAACATAATATCTAAATATCGATTAATCGATCGATATAGCCCTGAATCGAATCGAATCGAATCGTATCGTGGAATTTTTTGAAGTATCGGAAAATATCGTATCGCTGGCTGAGAGAATCGATATCGTATCGTATCGTATCGTGATGAACTGTCCGATTTACACCCCTAGTTATTAGTAGTAGTAGTTAAGGTGATTGAGTGCTGTATTTAATTGTTTTACTTCTTTATGTATATATATTTATTAGTGCTGTCAATCGATTAAAAACTTTAACTAGATTAATCACACATTTTTTCTGTGATTAATCGCAATTAATCGCAATAAAAAAAGAAATGTTTTTGTACGTTTTTAATATATTTTATAATTTCACAGTTAATCAAATTAATGTAGAAACAACATAAAGACAGTATATTTTAAATAATTTTTTAATGGCATCTTTTTATGAATGAAGGCCAGTATTACTGATATTAATACAGCTACTGATTTTTTTTTCTTTTTCACATTTATTAGGCTTCAAAAATATAACACTTTTTAATTTAAGTGAACTTAAAACAATGCTAACATAAACCCATAATAAATGTCATATTTATTCGTGCCCTTCCTGTCTTAACAGTTAGGAAATATACTGTAATAAAGTTATCAAAGTTATATGCAGTCTGCACTGCATAAACTATAAATTAAATAGTTAATCCTTATTAAAGCTACAAAAGTTATTTAGTCAACAGCAGTGAGTCATTTTCTCTGTTCCCTTTGTTCTTTAACTTTACTGACAGGAAGCTTTATTGGCTGCTGTCCCTTTAAGAGCAGACAGACACGCGGATCTCACCGTTTATATACCGTACTGTCTATGGATCTCACACGCGCGCCTCATTCTCTCGCAACTCTTCGTTCATTTTAGACTTTATATAAATCATTTAAGACTGCTCTTATGAGGATAATCGACAAAACTGACATTTTGGGATTGTTATTGTTAGTTCAAGCGCGAAAGAGAACTGGATTCTGGCGCCCTGTCTATGCATTGTGTGTGTGTGTGTGTGTGTGTGTGTGTGTCACATAAAGACATTCACAGACAGCGCTTTCTCTTTTGTCTTGCCGCGCTTGAAATGTTTAAAAGCATTTAAATGAATAAGAGCGTGATCATATAATGTAAAGCTAGGCAACGGATGGCAGAAAAGACGGATGCTGCGTTAATTGCGTTAAATATTTTAACACGTTAAACCAGACAAAAATTAATCGCATGCGTTAACGCGTTAACGTTGACAGCACTTTTTTTTTTTTTCAGGTCAGAGCAACTGCCCCTCAAAATTCCTGTGCACGTCCCTGTTGCAGTGCAATATTTGATCATAAATACATCATGCATAATCTCCCTGTATTCAAAAAACAACACTGGCATGAAATTCTAAGGATAATGTATGAGGTATTTGGAGACTTTCAGTTCTGTGAGTCTGCTGAGCTTCATGATGACTTTTTGATGCCAGATATGGATTTCATGGGCTACTTTGATTAGGAGGATTGGGAGCATGACCAGAAGCCATTGGCGTCGGAAGAAAAAAAAAAGTGGGTGGGTCCTCCCCCAGAAAAATGTTACTGGAGTAAATACCATTTCATTCTGGTGCCTTTTAATTAAACAAGTAAACTAAACTCCACGTAACGTCGGGCGGTGCTTTGCCTCCACGTCGTGCATTAAATGCACAGCTATCCGTGGATTATCCCCCTAATATGGTAATTTGCCAGCAATGACAACTTAAAGCTGTTATTGATGTTTGCAACGCAATATTTGACTGGAAAGGTACAACGGGCGGTTACTTTAGTCAGTTGCGGCTCGTTGAGAAATATAATGTAGCGATTCAGCGGAAATGGAGTTTAATTTATTAATTTTAATTAAAAATTTTTTTTTAATTTAATTCCTCAAGTGGAATGGATTTGACTGACGACGCTCTGAAAAGCGAACAGACAAATGCGCTGAATTAGAGACGGTAAAAGTGAGTGGGTATAATATCATTGATCTTAAAAAGTGGGTGGGTCCGGTCCCACCCATATACAATGGTTCCGACGCCCATGCCAGAAGCTATCAACATGTAGCAGCTCTGAATCTGGCGTTTCTTTACTTAAGAGCTCAGACTAACTGTTGAAACAATGTTAATAATTGTCAGCATTGACAATAAAAAATCTTTATACCTATTATGATTGTGTGAAAATATTGTGTCCTCTGTGTTGAAATCACTTTAGAATGAGTGTTTTCTCACTGCCAATCAACATATCTTTTTAATATAGACAATGTACAAAAACAGCAGAATAACTTAAAAAAAAGATTTTAAGAACAACCATTGTTGTTGATAAATGCAAATAAAAAGACAGTGGGCCCTATTTTAACGATCTGAAACGCAAGTGTCAAAACGCAAAGCGCAAGTAACTTTGTGGGCGGGTCTCGGCGCTGTTGCTATTTTCCCGGCGGGATAAATGACTCTTGCGCCCGACGCAAATCTAAAAGGGGTTGGTCTGAAGTAGCTTCATTATTCATAGGTGTGGTTTGGGCGTAACGTGAAATAAACCAATCAGAGCGACATCTCACATTCCCTTTAAGAGCAGGCGCGCTTTTTCTAAGCGGATTCCTATTATAACGGCGGATTTGCCAGGCGCGCGCCAGGAGCGGTTCACAGCCGAGGAGACCGACGTCCTCGTCACGGCCGTAAAACACAGAGAAGTAACATTGGGGATGGAGAAACAAACACACCCAAATTAGCTTCGGTTAAACAAGCAGTATGATAATTTGGGCGTATGATTAAATGTGTAAGCTAGATTTATGCCTATTTTATTTTCACATCTTCATGGACACAACAATGATTTCCCTCGTGTATTAATATGAATAAATGAATGAAATCTTTATTTCGAACAATTAAAAAATAAATTAAACCAAAGACAGCAACACATTAAATATCCATCAATAAAAATAAAACAAAATCAAGAAAAACAAAACCTTTTTTTTTTTTTTTGCATAATAATCACACTGTTCGTAAAGGGATATGTAGAAGCCCTAGGCTTATCAAGACCTACAAGACCTAATATTTTTCCTAGTAATAATGTATGATTTGCAAAAATGAAAACGGCTGCTTCTGTGTAGATGAGAGCATCAAATTGTAATGCGCGTTGTGCACACGCTACATTGATTATGGCCAAGCATGCGCCCTTAAAATAGCATGAATAACATGCCCAACGCGCCACTGACTTTAGACTAGGTTTTTCCTGGTCACTGGCGGAATTGTTTTCTAAACCTGCAAAATAGCATGAGGGAAAGTTTGCGCCGGAACACGCCTCCTCTTTGCGCTGAACCGCCCCGGGGAGCGCAAGTGTATTTGCTAGTTAACCGACGTGCTTCTGTGGAGGGAAAAGTCCGCTTTGCGCGGGTGCAAAATAGGAATGATACATGCGTCAGTGTACAAAGTCAATTGCGCTGGGTGCAAGATAGGGCCCTATGTCAGTGTCCATCCTACACTATATGATGTTTAAATTGGTACATTCCGCCAGTCTTTAATTTTAGCCCTTGTGGTAGATTTTTCCCTAAACCTAACTATCTGGAGCGTCTCCAAATCGACACCCAATTTATCTTAATATCTGTGGCGTCTCCAAATCGACACCCAATTCCTTAAACTGGTGCGTCTACTAATCGACACCCAATACCTTAAACTGGGCGTCTACTAATCGACACCCAATACCTTAAACTGGGCGTCATTCCTGCAAGAAAAACAAATGTTAGTTGATTAATTCAACTTTATCAATTAAAAAATCCATCACACTCTCATTCAATTCCAAATCTCTCTGTAATTAAGCTTTGCCAAGAGGTTTTTCCTGAAGCCAGGGAATGCGGCAAATTCCCGGCCTGGCTGGTGCTTAAATAGTTCAACTTCCTTGATAATGTCCACCAGGGCAAGTATGAGATTATCGAGCTTAACATGATGATCACCAGTTTGCCCTGACACCTGAAGTTCTGCGTCTGTGACGTACAGAAGATAGCAGTTCTGAGAATGGATGGATGGATAGATTGTATTTCATTCTTAGCTAAAATACAGTATTTAATAATAAATAAAATGTATCTGTCATTTAAGGTGTTTGTAAATGTAATGTCTGTTCTTTAATTGTTGGATATGAAATAATTAAGATATTTTCATTTAAGGGGACCTGTCCATCTTTAAACATCTCGAGAGAAGCAATCAAACATCATCAATCAAGAGCAGCTGTGTGAGCCTCAGAAGATGTCTTCAACACAACAATTTCTAAAAAAATTTAAAAATGGACTGTCCAAAACTGCTGGTTTCAGTCTTTTGTTAGTTCCATTGGAGGGGCTTTTTGATGCCCAATTTTCATGCCCATGCAATGTTGAGCTGAATGCAAACGTATCAAACTGGTTCTTCGTTGCACCTTGCTTTTTCTTTTTTTCTTTAATGTGTCTAGCTTTACAGCCATTTAAACCTATACCCCAATATTGCAAATGTTTAGAAAAGTTGAAAGAGTGGAAAAAGTGGAAAGAGTGGAAAAACTGTAAAAAGTTCATACTTTGCCTGATTCCACCATTTGTGTGGATCATCCTTCTGCTCCTTGATGGTAATTATGCTGCCTGTCGGGACACAGACTGGAATGGAGTGTATGTTTCTGAGGATGAGCATCATGTGAAATGGTGTAAACCCACTGAATCAATCCCAGGAAGAAATGAGACCAAACTACAAGAATTGACTTTGAGCTTTGTTGCCAGGTCACAGGTAGGCCTATGCTGTATACTGCAATTTATTTAATTTTTTTTTTTTAATATTCAGAAATGTTATAGGTTATGTAAGAAAATATAAATAAATAAATAAATAGGTTGTTATATAGTGTCAACCATTCAATATGCTCTCATTAGTATTCATACATACAATGGGTAGAACAAGTATTTGATACACTGCCGATTTTGCAGGTTTTCCCACTTACAAAGCATGTAGAGGTCTGTAATTTTTATCATAGGTACACTTCACGGAATCTAAATTGACTGATTTTTAAAGGAGAACTCCGGTCAATTTTAACATTGATTGTCGAGTTGAACATTGAACTCGACAATCGACTACTTTGGACTTCGACCGAAAACAGGATGTAAATACAGGTATGTGCGCTGGCTGAAATAACATCCTTTTTATTCATATCTTTCACATCTACTGCAGTCAGATTCACCGTGTTCACTCTGATGGAATCACTCACATTGGCTGGGCTCTTGTAATGACACATCAAGGATGTTAAGAGGCTAAAAGCAGGTTTAAAACTTGCCCCATTGAAGTCAACAGGGTGCAAATTTTAAAAAGAGGATAACACGGTGTAGGCAACACCGATTTTTGTCGTTGTTCTCTGTACTGACAGCACTTCAAATTTACAAAAAAAGAGCTCAATGTTAAAATTGACCGGAGTTCTCCTTTAAGTAATTAATTTGCATTTTATTGCATGACGTAAGTATTTGATATATCAGAAAAGCAGAACTTAATGTTTGGTACAGAAACCTTTGTTTGCAATGACAGAGATCATAGGTTTCCTGTAGTTCTTGACCAGGTTTGCACACACTGCAGGGATTTTGGCCCACACCTCCATACAGACCTTCTCCAGATCCTGCAGGTTTCGGGGCTGTCGCTGGGCAATACGGACTTTCAGCTTCCTCCAAAGTAATTTTTTATTGGGTTCAGGTCTGGAGACTGGCTAGGCCACTCCAGGACCTTGAGATGCTTCTTACGGAGTCACTCCTTAGTTGCCCTGGCTGTGTGTTTCGGGTCGTTGTCATGCTGGAAGACCCAGCCACGACCCATCTTCAATGCTCTTACTGAGGGAAGGAGGTTGTTGGCCAAGATCTTGCGATACATGGCCCAATCCATCCTCCCCTCAATACGGTGCAGTCGTCCCCTTTGTAGAAAAGCATCCCCAAAGAATGATGTTTCCACCTCCATGCTTCACGGTTGGGATGGTGTTCTTGGGGTTGTACTCATCCTTCTTCTTCCTCCAAACACGGCGAGTGGAGTTTAGACCAAAAAGCTCTATTTCTGTCTCATCAGGCCACATGACCTTCTCCCATTCCTCCTCTGGATCATCCAGATGGTCATTGGCAAACTTCAGACGGGCCTGGACATGCGCTGGCTTGAGCAGGGGGACCTTGCGTGCGCTGCAGGATTTTAATCCATGAAGGCGTAGTGTGTTACTAATGGTTTTCTTTGAGACTGTGGTCCCAGCTCTCTTCAGGTCATTGACCAGGTCCTGTCGTGTAGTTCTGGGCTGATCCCTCATCTTCCTCATGATCATTGATGCCCCACGAGGTGAGATCTTGCATGGTGCCCCAGACCGAGGGAGATTGACCTTCATCTTGAACTTCTTCCATTTTCTAATAATTGCGCCAACAGTTGTTGCCTTCTCTCCAAGCTGCTTGCCTATTGTCCTGTAGCCCATCCTAGCCTTGTGCAGGTCTACAGTTTTATCCCTGATGTCCTTACACAGCTCTCTGGTCTTGGCCATTGTGGCGAGGTTGGAGTCTGTTTGTTTGATTGAGTGTGTGGACAGGTGTCTTTTATACAGGTAACGAGTTCAAACAGGTGCAGTTAAGATTCAAGATTCAAGATTCAAGAACTTTATTTGCCATTTGTGCTTACACACATAGGAACTCTTGTGCGGTTGTTGCTCAGAGAGTCAAGTCAAGTTTAAAAAGACACACAAGAAAGACATAAATCTATCTATAAAACATATACATTGAAAATTGCACAAAACCCATTAACAGTGTAAATTTGCATTGTGAATTGCACAAGTATGTTGCATATTGCATATTGCACAGGCCCCAGAGACAACATAATATAATATGATAAATTAAAATGCAAAGTTACGTTATAAATAAATACATAAAATAAAATGAAATGCACAGGTATATTGCACAGGCCCTGGAGACAGTAATTCATTTTGTTTTGGCCAAGAGTCTCACTGTGGCTGGGAAAAAGCTGTTATAAAAGCGTGTTCTATTTGTGATAATGCTGTCCGCTCGTCTGTGCCTGAGATTGACTGTGCGGTGAGTTAGCCGGTAGGTCCTGCCTGATGGTCTGGACAGGGGTGGAGCCTAAACCCCCAAAATAAGGAATATATGATGGATTCCTTACGTACCTAAGATGACTCTGGAAAGTATACAGGGTAATTAGACAACATGAGAAAAGTTGATAAACGTCATCTAGATAAGGCTTAATACGAAACTAACGTTTGATTATAACGATGATGTAGCCTTGAAATTAATAGGGAGAGTGAAAGATGCAGTTAATAGTGCACTGTGCTTCGGTATGTTACAACTCCTAAACAGAGCAACTTTTGGCAAAAGAAAGTGAAGATTCTAATCCGAGGCTTGAATAGAGGAGCTGCGCATTAAAAAAAAAAATGAAGAAAAATAAATAAATGGGGGGGGGTTTCCTGAAGTCCATGATTACTTCTCTTGTCTTATTTACATTTACATTTACATTTATTCATTTAGCTGACGCTTTTATCCAAAGCGACTTACAATTGCTATATATGTCAGAGATCGCATGCCTCTGGAGCAACTAGGGGTTAAGTGTCTTGCTCAGGGACACATTGGTGTCTCACAGTGGATTCGAACCCGGGTCTCTCACACCAAAGGCATGTGTCTTATCCATTGCGCCACACCACGCCTATCTGTGTTAAGGCATAGGTCGTTCACCAAACTCCTGTAGCCCGACTCGTCCCCACCCTTAATGAGGGCCAGAATGGTGGTATCATCCGCATACTTAATGATGATGGTATTGTCCTGCGTGGAGACACAATCGTGTGTGTACAGGGTGAATAGTTTAGGACTGAGACAGCAGCCTTGTGGTGATCTTGTGCTGACGATGAGCTCTGCAGACACCCTCCTTCCCATCCTCACCACCTGTGGTCTTTCAATCAGGAAATCCAGGATCCAGTTACAGGTGGGAGTCGGGACGCCGAGGTCTCTCAGCTTTTCAGTCAGCCTGCCCGGGCGGATGGTGTTAAAAGCCGAACTGTAATCCAGGAACAGTGTTCTGACATATGTTCCTCTGCTGTCCAGGTGTTGCAGGATGTGGTGTAGAGCAATGGCCACTGCGTCGTCCACTGAGCGGTTGGGGCGATAGGCGAACTGGAGGGGGTCGATCTTGCCCGGGACCATGTGATTGATGTGTGTGAGAACCAGTTTTTCTAAACACTTCATGGCGACTGGCGTGAGTGCCACTGGCCTGAAGTCATTCAGAGTGGATGGATTTGACTTTTTTGGAACTGGTACAATGATGGAGGATTTAAAAATACGGGGGACTACTGCTTGGTTTAGAGACAGGTTGAAAATGTCTACATACACACCAGTGAGTTGCTCTGCGCAGGCCTTCAGAACTCTGGGAGGGACGCCGTCTGGTCCAACAGCCTTGTGGGGGTTCACCTGCCTCAGAGCTTTCAGGACCTGTGTGGTTGTCACCTGAAAGACAGTGTCCGTGTGGTTGCAGGAGGCTTTTGAAGGGATGTCTGTGTTCATTCTGTCAAACCTGGTGTAGAAGGTGTTAAGGCTGTCTGGGAGGGTGACATCCAGGGGGTCTGTGGCTGGTACTATTTTCTTGTAGTTTGTGACTGCTTGGATTCCCTGCCACATACTGCGCGTGTTGTTACTTAGGTAGAATCTTTAAAGTTTTTGGGAATACGCCCTCTTTGCAGCTCTGACGGACTTCTGTAGCTCATACCGGGCTTTCTTGTACTCCCTTTGGTCTCCTGACTTAAAAGCTTCCTGCCTTTTCCTGATCTTCTGTTTTATATTTCCATTAAACCAAGGTTTCTGGTTTGGAAACACACGCACAGTTCTGGGAGGTGCACATGTAGATGTGCACCAACTGATGTAGTCGCTCACAGCCTCTGTGTATTCATGGATGTCATCTGTGGCCTCCTTAAAGATGTTCCAGTCTGTGGCCTCTAAACAACCCTGCAGGCTAGCCTGTGCGCTATCAGTCCAGGTGTTAACAGTTTTTATTGTGACTGGCTGTGCCTTAAGCCTCTTGATGTAGGTGGGCTTGAGCCGGATTGACAGATGGTCAGACTTGCCGAAATGGGGTTTTGGTTCAGCTATAAAGGCATTTCTACCAAAAAGACTCAGGAGAGAATTATTGAATGCAATAGATTTATTTGTGAAAGATTACAGACGGAATAAAATTGATGCTCGACAAGCTCCGTCTCGGTTCTTTGGCGTGGGCTCTGTCCTCCGTCTGGGTAGGTCCTGCCTGATGGTCTGGACAGGGGCGGAGCCTAAACCCCCTGACGGTTGGACAGGAGCCTATACCTGGTGGTGGTGGGGAGGATGGGGGAAAACTTTTCTACGACACCTACAGCAACGAAAGGGGGAGGTAAGGTCAGTCTTTTATATCTGATGTTGAACTGTGATTGGTGGTGCGAAATTACATATTAGTGACGTGGCAATAGAGTCTTTCTGGTAGAACTTACGCTGACGCTTCCATTTCTACCAAAAAGACTCAGGAGAGAATTATTGAATGCAATAGATTTATTTGTGAAAGATTACAGACGGAATAAAATTGATGCTCGACAAGCTCCGTCTCGGTTCTTTGGCGTGGGCTCTGTCCTCCGTCTGGGTCGGTGAGTTAGCCGGTAGGTCCTGCCTGATGGTCTGGACAGGGGCGGAGCCTAAACCCCCAAAATAAGGAATATATGATGGATTCCTTACGTACCTAAGATGACTCTGGAAAGTATACAGGGTAATTAGACAACATGAGAAAAGTTGATAAACGTCATCTAGATAAGGCTTAATACGAAACTAACGTTTGATTATAACGATGATGTAGCCTTGAAATTAATAGGGAGAGTGAAAGATGCAGTTAATAGTGCACTGTGCTTCGGTATGTTACAACTCCTAAACAGAGCAACTTTTGGCAAAAGAAAGTGAAGATTCTAATCCGAGCCTCGATAGGCTTGAATAGAGGAGCTGCGCATTAAAAAAAAAAATGAAGAAAAATAAATAAATAAATAAATAAATCAAATAAAGGCAGAAATGAATCTTAGATAGGCCTATGCGTTAATGTCGGCGGCCACGGTTGGCCTCAGAACTTTTAGCTTAATCGTGAATCTCGATAGATTGCGATGCCTCGATAGGCCAAGGACAAGCATGTGCGATGCCTCGATTGGCCGAAAACGAGCATGTGCGATGCCTCGATAGGCCGAGAACAAGCATGTGCGATGCCTCGATAGGCCGAGAACTAGCATGTGCGATGCCTCGATAGGCCGAGAACGAGCATGAGTATTAATATCTTAGTTTGGCTATGAAAATTAAACCATAGATGGGAAAGTTAAAAGTAGGTCCGTGATGACCTTCTGTTTAAAAGTTACTAATCTGCTGTCAATGTGACGTTCCCGGGCGCTTCGATAAGCAGAGATGGGAGAATGAAATATTGATATTTCTTAAAGCTAGAATTGCTTTGTGACTGGTGCCCGTGATCAGCGTGAAGTATAGCTTAATAGAACTACGTGTACGCTCGCTAATATTAATGCCTCAATAGGCCGAATAATCGTGTATGAACGAGATACAGAATCTCGATAGCATTACTGTAAAGGCTACGATAAGCCGTGGACCAGTGTGAATGTGATGAAACAGGTTCGTGATAACCTTACGTTTACTGCTGCCGGGCCGAATTTGCAATTCGATTAATTCGTTCGATAGGGTCTCAATAGGCAGTTTTGCTCATCGAAAACAATATCAGTGCTTCGATAACTTAAATGAATTGATATTGAAATAGAAGCCGCGGAGGCTAGAGAATATTGCGTTGCTATGAGAGACTCAATGAACGCAAGCAGTCGCGGATTCGAATAAACTTTGAGTCTCCGTCAAGGAATAGCTGTTTGTAGAAGCTATTAATAAAAGGTTTAGTTCATTATATTGAACTCGGTCTAAACGTTCGAATGTAGTAACCACCACCAGTAGCTAGCGAATAATATTACCTTGAATGTAGGTTGAGAGGGCTTGTTGAGCATTAAGAAGGACGTCTACATCGGATCTGATGTATGTCTTGTAAGCCGTGGAAGACCATCTGCCGAGCATTTGGATAGTGGAGTCGGGAACTCCGCATTCCGCTGCCGTTGTTGCTGCTCCGATGCGAAAGGAGTGCCCGGTGTATGGCCGTGGAGGAAATCCGCATTGCTTTAGGACAGAAGCTAGATGAGTTCTGAACCAGGGCTTTGTCATGGGAAGCCCGTTAGGTAAGATGAATAAAGGGGAATTTAGTGGAAGGCGCGGTCGTGCTTTGAGATATCTAACCATAGAAGAAAAATAACAATATGAATTATTTATTTTAGAAACGGAAATGCTAACGCCCGATCCGGATGAGTCTGTTTTCGAAAACTTAAGAAATAGATAAAAAAACGTAGGATAAAAGCGTAAATCGGAAATAGCCAAGCCACGAGCAGAATTAAAATTATTTGAGTCAGACGCAAATTCCCCTAATCGTAGAAACCCGTAAAAAGCGGTTAAGAACACAGCTTCTAAAAGGATGTTAATGTATTCGCAAAATAGGCCATTGCGTAATGAAGAGACGAGCTTGTGCAGAAGAGGTAGAGTAATGGGGAGGCGTTTGTCTGGAGTCTTTTGATTAGATCTTTCTATGCCTTTCAGTAAAAGCCGGATAGTGGGTGTAGAAAAAAGACTGGGGAAATTGGGATTAAAAAATCGTGCGTGAAACTGAATGCCAGCGAGCAATTTACGAATTGTGGCAATCTTTAGATGCCGAGAATCGGAGCAATAAACTAGAAACGCGCATACAGTCGAAATTAAGATAGGCAGAACGGGGATGCCGAACGAAAAACAAAAGATGATAAACCGGGACCAAGCAGAATTATATGATTTAAGTGTTAATGATGAGACTCCTTTGGTGATATAGAACCTGGCAGAATTTAATAGGTTATCGTAATGAGAGTTTAGTCTAGGATCAGCTCGGCTAGGTCCGGACATGGTGTAGGATTCTGGTTTGCTGCTGGGCAAAGACGTCGGAAAGCCTGCAAACGAGAGCGAGAGAGAGCATCAGCAATGATGTTAGATTGTCCTGGTATATGTACGGCTTTAAGGATGAAATTGTGTGTGACGGCTTGCCAAGTTAGGCGTCGAAGTAGAGACATAATTGATGGGCATTTCGAACGCCCTTTATTTATTATATCAACTGTGGCTTGGTTGTCGCAATTCATTTCTATACGTTTGCGGGACCAAGCGGAGCCCCAGAGGACGCACGCTACGACGATGGGGTATAATTCGTGAAGAGCAATTGAGGACGAATTCGTGCTAAATGAATGAAAAGCATCCGACCATTTTCCTGAGAACCAATGCCCTTGAAAAAATCCCCCAAAACCTTTAGAAGGGGCTGCGTCAGTATATAGCTCGAGTGCGACGGATGATTCGGGAAGATCGTTATAAAAAAAAGAGATGCCGTTCCAATTGTTAAGCAGGTGAGACCAAAACCTAAGGTCTGATCGGCACCCGTCATCTAGGAGGATTACGTCGTGCAGGCGGTCGACGGAATGGGCGAGCGTAAGGAGGCGAGAAATAAAGGAACGACCTTGGGGAATAATTCTCATGGCGAAATTGAGATGCCCGAGTAGGGAGAGCATGTCGCGTTTAGAGACCGTTATTCTGGAAAGTTTATCGTTAGGAAGAGAGGCTTGCATCAGAACTGAGTTGAGAACGATACCCAGAAATACGAGGGAAGTAGCAGGACCCATGGTTTTCTCGATAGAAAGGGGCACGCCTACGTCGCTGAATAATGATTTGAGCGAGTCGAGTGCTGAGCTGTGTGGTGAGGGAAAATCTATTAGTAAAAAATCATAGAGTAAATGTAATACGAATGGAAGCTTGCAAACGTTCAACAGGATCCAACACAAAGCCTCGGATAAACAATTAAAAATATTAGGACTACTTTTACAGCCGAACGTGAGTCTTACAGCAAAATAGAGCAGAGATTCCCATTTGACGCCGAAGAGATGCCAGTCAGACGGGTGGATAGGCATGATCTTGAAAGCATCGGTAATGTCTGCTTTGGCTAGCCAAGCACCATGACCTGCTATTTTGATTAGATGGATAGCGTCGTCGACCGAAGCGTAGTACAGAGAAAAAGGCTCTGAAGGAATGCATTCGTTAACGCTCGCGAGGCTATCAGAATGGGGAGAAGACATGTCGAATATCAGGCGCTTTTTCCCCGAGTATTTGCGTGTCGCTATGCCTATAGAATTTACACGATACAGGGAAAAAGGAGATGCACTGAAAGGGCCAATTAAATAGCCTTTATTTAGCTCCTTGTCTAGCAGGCTTGAAACTGTTTCAGGTTCTGCTAAAGCAGACTGAAGGTTTTTTGCGACATAGGAGGTGGAGAGGGGAGAGCAAACACCGACACGAAATCCTTGAGAAAGTCCAGTAATTAAGTAGTCAACGAAAGAGTAATCGGGATGGGAAGAAAGGTAGCTGGAGAGTGAAGCGATGTTGATAGGTGTAGAAGGGTGACCATTTAGAATTTTTTTCTGAGGCGCCGCTCTTCCTCTGGCCGCTGGTCTGAAGCGTCGTGGGCAGACCGATTTTGGATGTGGGTCTCTGCAGAAACTGCAAATATGCGAAAATTTACATTTAGCATAATTACAAACAGATTCGTTAAAGTTATTGCATAGAGGAATGCCATTGAAAGTGATTATAGGTCTGCCTTTTACATCAAAAGTCGCGTGTGCAGGGTCAGCACCATGGACAGCGGCAGACTCCTTTGTTGCTATTCCTTTGGGGCAAAAGGCGGCCGAGTGACCGTGCGAGCTGCACAAAACGCAAGCCAGAGCTCGTTGACCAGCGAAATGACGAACCAGAAGTTCGGAGTCGGCAACAGACCAGTCCAGTCTAGTGTTGAACAGGGTGGTGAAAGAAGCTGATTTCGCGGAAAAGGATTTGTGATACTCGTAAAAGAGCGTGCCTCCGTATCTTTGATTAAAATCGGCCAACATGGCAAGGTAAAGATCTAATTCTTCCCTGCAGTCAGGGAAAGCTTGGCATAATATGTCTCTGAAAATGCCGAACGCTATGACGAATTCGCCAAATGATAGGTTGCATTGCAGTCTGGGATTAGAAGATTTCAGGAAGACTGCCACGTCACCGCAGTCAACCATTTGACGATCAGCTGCAGGCGATGGTAGCAGTAAGGCAGCTAAATTAATATCCTTACCTAAGATGATATCGGATCTCATTTTTGAAGACACGGTGACTGCAGCGGGAGGGACGAAGCGCGTACCGAAATTTTGAGCTGGAGTAGCCGTAGAAAGACTGAAGCTCGGTGTAGATGCTGACGTGGCCGTGTTCAGGAATGGCGGTTGATTTGATGAGGAAAAGGCCTGAGCTGCTGACGTGGCGAGGCCCGTAGGCTGATCTACCACACCCGGAAAAGTGGGGTAAGCAGAGAATAATTCTGAAGATGTTGATGGCATAGTTGAACTAGTATTTTTCGAGGCAAAAGCAGTTTCAAATACTCCTAGCCTTGATTCAAATCCTTTGACTGTCTCCATAAGACCTTGGATAGATTTTAAGAGCTGAGTGTTGAAACCTTCTGATCCTGATTTAGGTGAAGATAATGGCGTTGGTGCAGATGACTTAGCCTTTTTGGCTTGGACTGGTGGAGAAGACTTAGCAGTGCGCTTTCTGCCTGCTGGTTTGGGTTGAGGGGCTGGAGCCGCGATGGCTGGAGTATCCTCGTCGGGTGGGGCAGCGGTGGTGCCCAAAGTGTTTGAAGCCAAGAGTATTAGGTCGTTACGTGAGAGATCGTTACTGACCTTCAGCCCGCTTTCTTCCAGGAGAGCAACGATTCTCTCAGAGGTCAGTTGAGCCCAGGGGGAATCCCGGGTTTGGATACGGCTGCTCCTACGCACTGACTGAGGAGAAGGTGGTAGTAGATTGTCGTCTGAATCGGAGGAATCGAAATCCACGAATGCAATTTGGGACATATTGAGCTGCGTGAAAGATGCGTGTACAAGCGAAAACTTTTCTACGACACCTACAGCAACGAAAGGGGGAGGTAAGGTCAGTCTTTTATATCTAATGTTGAACTGTGATTGGTGGTGCGAAATTACATATTAGTGACGTGGCAATAGAGTCTTTCTGGTAGAACTTACGCTGACGCTTCCATTTCTGATATTGCTGTAGCAGTGGTCCAGTATTTTATTTTCTCTAGTTGGAAAAGTCACAAACTGATACAGTTTTGGCATGTTTTTCTTGAGGTTGCAATGATTAAAATCTCCCAGAATAATAAAAGCAGCATCAGGATATTTGTTTTCATGCTCATTGATCATGTCATGTAGCTCCCTGAGTGCAGCCTCTTCTTTGGCGGAGGGGGGAATGTACACAACACTCACAATAATGCATTGCAATTCTCTGGGTAAGTAAAACGGCCGTAGCTTCAAAGTTAAAAACTCCACATTCTCAGAGCAAGATTTAGAAATGAGCTTACAGTCGGTACACCAAGTCTGTTTGACGAGGACGGCCGTTCCTCCACCACGAGTCTTGCCACTATCCACTGCGCTCCGGTCCTCCCTGAAGGCCGTGTAGCCATCTGGTGTTATCGCCTCGTCGGGTGTCCTCTCCCCCAGCCATGTTTCACAGAAGCACAGCATGGAGCAGTCCTGTAAGTCCCTTTGCTTGGAGATCCGAACCCGGAGCTCATCCATCTTGTTTAACAGAGACTGGACGTTAGCAAACAGTATGACCGGGAGGGCTAACTTTCCACTGCTAACCAAGCGCCGGAGTCGTCGTTCGGCCCCTCCCCGCCTGCCGCGTCTCCGCCTGGGCCTGTTGTTATCCGGGTATCGGCCTAGCGTCTTGTCGCCGTTGCTTGCTAGCTCAGGATAGGGGCTAAGCGTGCTCGTGTCTAAATGTCCAAAATGACTGCACTCTCTCAGCCATAATAGGGTCGCCCGGTCGTAGATGCCATTTGCTGACCATGCTGTTACTGTAGTATAGCGCAAAATAACAAGAAATAGACAAAAAAATTATTTGACTCTGAGAGCTCCGCGACGTCGCCCTCTCAGGAGCGCCGTTTGTTGTTTGTTAATACAGCTAATGAGTGGAGAACAGGAGGGCTTCTTAAAGACAAACTAACAGGTCTGTGAGAGCCGGAATTCTTACTGGTTGGTAGGTGATCAAACACTTATGTCATGCAATAAAATGCAAATTAATTATTTAAAAACCATACAATGTAATTTTCTAGATTTTTGTTTTAGATTCCGTCTCTCACAGTTAAAGTGTACCTATGATAACAATTACAGACTTCTACATGCTTTGTAAGTAGGAAAACCTGCAAAATCGGCAGAGTATCAAATACTTGTTCTCCCCACTGTAAGTAGATCATGAAGACTGACCAATACCTAAGTCCCTCTGAGGAAGTCTGTTCACTTGGCGGCCATATTTGCGAAGCCTCTGGGCAGGGCCGTTTGAAGGAATTTGGGGGCCCCAAGCAAAATGGACATGGAGGCCCCCCCAATAAAAAAAAAGATTATAATATTCCGTCCGTTCGAAAAAAAGTTGCACTAACTGTTTGTTATAAGCAGCATTTGCCGTCAGGCAGGTATCTAACATAAACATATTTTTTCTAACCTACCTGCTGCAAAATTACACCATTTGTACAAGACAAGTGGAGCTATTTTATCCAGTGTAATTTATCACTTACCACTAGGGGTGTAACAAAATTCACGGTTCGGTTCAATACGATACACGTGTTACGGTTTGGTATGTTTTCGATACAGCAAAAAGAAAGAAATGCCAATTTCCTTGATTATTTATTTTTCTTTTTTTAATTAAAACTAGCACCATAAAATATTATTTCTTTTTACTTTGAGCAATTCTGGAGCTATAATTGACTCTTCTTAGGAGCATATAAAACAAAACAGCTCCTTGGAAAAAATGAAATGTAATATTGTAGTAGTTATAAATAGTAGTTTATTTTAGTTAAGATTAACATTTGAGGGCATTGTATTCATAATGTCAAAATAAAACCGACGTAATGTTACTTGAAGGCATTATAGCCTACTATTCCTGCCAAACAATGTGAATGTTTCTCACTAGATCTCGCAGCGATGTTATTACTTCTGTGGCGAATTCAAATGCTTTCTTTACTGGATCTCTTATTAGTGCTGTGTAGTAACAGTGTCGCATGATCACGATCGGCTCGCGCTGCACTGGTCCAAACTGATAAACAACGGTCCGTCAACCACACAATAACGAGTAGCTCAGTTTCGTTCCGCTTCCATTACGTTTGCCATTTGATGTTGGGTAATGTTGTGGTCGCGCCGGCGTCTCTACATTATGAGCGCGCTTGCCATGCGCAACGCGCCTACATTTGAAATAACGAAATTTTGGTCGGCAGGAAAAATGATCCAACGAACCGATCGGTTTGAAAATGCGTACCGAACACCGAACGAAAGCCTCGTACCGAACGGTTCAATACGAATACGTGTATCGTTACACCCCTACTTACCACTATCTTGTTTTTTCTTATCCTCCTCTTCCTTTCTCTTCATTCTTTTCTGGCTTCCCGAAGCATAATTCCGCTTAAAGATGACTGCCGAGGAGGTTTTGTATTTTGCCGGCAGCAGAGATCACGCAGTTGGCTGGCTGCTGTCAGCAACTACTGAGGGGGGCCCCCTTGAGGGGGATCCCGACAACAGTGTCATTGCACTTTACTGCATTGACTATCAAAGGGGCGCTCACACAGTTTGTCGTTGCATTTTATTCTTAACCAGTCGTTGTCTTGGGGCCCCAGGACAGCTCGGGGCCCCAAGCAATTGCTTGGTTTGCCTGCCTTGTCGCGACGGGCCTGCCTCTGGGCGTGTTTCAGGCATCCAAGACCAAGTCCTATCTAGCCGAATGGGGGAATCCTGAAATCCCCAAAACTGCTGGCCGAACACACAATTCAATAACATTTTTCAGCAACAAAACCTGACTGTCCCATAAATGTTGTTTCTTATGCTCAACCAGCCAATGCGCATGTGCAGTCCTAAGCGCCAGCTTCTAATGGGAGTTGCAGTGATGCAATGACTTTACCAATCAGCGATAGGCTCATTTACTTAGAAGGCGGGACTATTCCGCCATATTGCACATCGCAGTTTCTCCCAATCATAAGTAATAGTAGTGAACCTTATTACCTATAGAACCTATAGTATTTCTATATCTATAGCAAATAACTTAGATTCTCTTTGTCTATATTCTTTTCTTACACTTGAGTATTGAGGGCTTCACATGGGTTTCAAATAATTATTTAATATATTTTAGGTCTGATATTTTTAGGTCTGACACAAGTAAAACCTTGTGACCTGTAATTATATTCTAGCAGACATTTGGACAATATATGCCATCCAGCTTCATAAAGGATGCCGTGTGTAAGGCTGGACTTTGGGCTAATTATTACATTTCTAAAATTAAATTCTAAACCATTTTTCTGAAGTTTTAACATCTCAATTATTTACAATAATGCATGGACCTAATTTGACATTATGATTTTATAGCTCTAAATACACACACACACACACACACACACACACACACACACACACGCACAATTAGCAGTGCACCATAACATTTTTAACTAAACTAATTGTGTATTTTATACTTAAGCAGATTTGTTTGTCTCTAAAGTAGTTCATGCAAAAATATTTGCTGTTATCTAAGTTTCAGTGTTTTAAAATGCATAAAAATGTGTACCAATGAAGCTATGAATATGAAATCACCCTGTATTTGGCCCTTAAGCAAGACTATACGGCTTCACAGTCATTAACACACTTGGGATAAAAGTATCTTCTGAATGACAGTCTACTATAAAATAGTTATTGTATTAATTAACTGACTGACTGTTTTTATTTCCACAGAAAGATGGTTGTATTCTGCTCTTTGTATTGAGCTTAATTATAATATTTACTGCAGTTATCAAAGGCTGCTATGCCTGCTGTGCCCCCTGCTGTGCCCGCAACTGTCCCCACTGTGCCCGCTGCTGCTGCTGTGATGAAGAAACTGTGGAACCACCACTCCGAAGGTTTCAAAATGATAACCTTTAGTGAACATGCATGTTGGTTCATATGATTGGTATGGATTTGTTGATATGTTTTTGAGTATGAATCTTTTTTCTAATCTTTGTTAGTGGTCCTTTGAATATTTAAGACTATAAAGCAGGGAAGAATATATACATATAGGCTGATGATTTGGGTGTGCACAAATACAGTGCCTTCACAATATTTGTGAATATTTCCTGGCCACTGGGGGCGCTGTGTTTAGTGTTCTTGTTCATGTCTTTACTTGTAATCTCCGATTTGTACTTAATTATTGTTTGCTAATTCATCTATC
>NW_028175482.1:0-228000 GCF_951802725.1 Rutilus rutilus | reverse complement strand
AGTTCAACTTTTTCTGACAATTATTGATCTAGTGAGTCCAGAGAATTGTATTGCACTAGTTTTGAACATTATGATATGAAAATTATATGATCAGAGATGGAAAAGACCATTTACAGCCAATACAGGCAGTTTACCATAGGAAATATATGATTTTAAAGCTTTTTAACAGTTATAGCGCCACCTATCGTCCGATCTCCAAAGAATTTTTCATGCTTGTTAATGATGTTATGTCACATATGCTGACCAATTTTTGTGAAGTTCTGAGTTTTTATTTAGGATTTATCGGCTTTTTAATGTATTTTGACACACCCATTTTATAAATTACCCTATTACAGCCATCCAAATGCAAAAGTTCAACTTTTTTTTGATAATTATTGATCTAGAGAGTCCAGAGAATTGTCCTAGACTGGTCTGGTTCCGATCGGGCAAAAAACCTAGGACTAGTTCGCAAAAGTAGGTTTTTAACATATTAATGAATAATTAATGAACAGTTTGATTGACAGCAATGGTTCTTGAGGCAAAGTTGTTCAGGATGAGGAGATCTATCAAATGATATGAATATTGTGTGGATATTTGTTACACCACGTGATTACAGAGCCGTAAAACTCGTTAGCGCCAACTAGTGGCCGATTTCTTTCAAAATTCTTACAGACCTTTAGGGCCATGAGCCGAACATGCCCATTGAGTTTCGTTCCGATCGGCCTCCGTTAACCTTGTCTAATAGGTGCTCAAACTTCGTTGGCCGATGGCGGCCATGTTTTTTGAGATACGCCAATGTCCTCATACACATACATGGCACCTTGGACCAAGACACTGCATACCAATTTTCAAGTCAATCGGACTAACGGTCAGGTGGTTATAGCCTGTTTTATGTTTTTTTCATTTTATAGCGCCACCATGAGGCCAATCGTCGCGATTTTTTTACTGTGACCCCAGAGTAAGCTCATACACATGTGTACCAAGTTTGGTGAAGATACCTCATTTACATCGGGAGTTATAGCCATTTTAGTAAAATAGGCCCCTCCCACAACGTACGTTTTGGCGCCCCTTAGCGACCGTGAATCGAAATTTCCACTTTTTTTCGATAATTATTGATAGTCAGTCTCCAGAGAACATTTCTGCACTAGTTTGGTTCCAATCGGGCAAAAAACCAGGGACTAGTTCGCAAAAGTAGATTTTTGACAAAATTCAAAATGGCGGAAAATCTATCATGGCGGAAATGAAATCGGAGATATACGTTTTGTTCGTCAGGCGTCCAGCTTTCCAATGATATAAGACACTTGAGTCTACGACATACGGTCTAGGAGTTATGAGCAGTTTCGCGCTTTTGGTTGTTATAGCGCCACCTATGGGCCAATCGGGGTCATAATCTCTGAACCTTTCCTCGATTTTTGTACTACCATCTGTCAAAGTTTCAAAGTTCCAGCTCTTACGGTTTGGGCTGCACGATGCGTTTTACGGCGGAATAATAATAATAATAATAATAATTAAAGCTGCAAGCAGCATTTATCGGGGTTCAAGCAGTTAAGGCCTTTAAGGCATTTAAGCACAAAAGCATCAAAAGTTATTAAGATTTATTTAGCAAGCATGTAACCACTGACATAATAGATGGAAAAGACCATTTACAGCCAATACAGGCAATTTGCCATGGGATATATATGGTTTTAAAGCTTTTTAACAGTTATAGCGCCACCTATGGTCCGATCTCCATAAAATTGTTTACTGTGACCTCAAATTGAACCCATACACATGTGTACTGAGTTTGGTGAAGATATCTCATTTACTTCTTGAGTTATAGCCATTTGAGTAAAATAGGCTCCTCCCACAACGATTTGCCACATTCTAGAATTATTTAATATGATTCTAGCATGATTTACTATCATATACCATGTTCCAGAATGATTTATTAGGATTCTAGCATGATTTACCTTGATACACCTCATTTCAGTATTATTTACTATGATTTACAATGTTTCTAGCATGATTAACCACATTACTAGCAATTATGTGAAGTGTCAGTGCAAATGAGGTAATGAACACTGACAAAATATTATTGTGTTATAATAGTTAGTTATATACGTGATTTTTAGTGTGTGTCCAAGTATGAATGCAAAAGCACATGTAAAATATTTCATTATTAAGTAGAATGGCCAGCAGAGGGCACTAGAAGACCACTTATTGGCTCACTTTCACTTTAAACCAGTTTTCTGCACTAAAGCAAACCAGTTTTTCCATGTTAACTCAATGCATGCTTACACACACACACACACACACACACACACACACACACACACACACACACACACACACACACACACACATACACACACAGCATAGTTAACCATGATTTACCATGATATACCACGTTCTAGTATTATTTACCAGGAGATAAACGACAATCTAGTATTATTTACTTTGATTTACCATGTTTCTAGCCTGATTTATCACATTACTAGCAATTATTTGAAGTGTCAGTGCAAATAAAGTGATTAACACTGACAAAATATGATTGTGTTATAATAGTTATTGCTATATAAGTGATTTTTTTAGTGTGTATTCAAGTATGAATGCAAGCACATGTTGAAATATTTCATTAATAAGTAGAATGGCCAGCAGAGGGCAGTAGAAGACCACTTATTGGCTCACTTTCACTTTAAACCAGTTTTCTGCACTAAAGCAAACCAGTTTATCCATGTTAACTCAATGCATGCTTACACACACACACACACACACACACACACACACACACACACACACACACACACACACACACACACACAGCATAGTTAACCATGATTTACCATGATATACCACGTTCTAGTATTATTTACCAGGAGATAAACGACAATCTAGTATTATTTACTTTGATTTACCATGTTTCTAGCCTGATTTATCACATTACTAGCAATTATTTGAAGTGTCAGTGCAAATAAAGTGATTAACACTGACAAAATATGATTGTGTTATAAAAGTTATTGCTATATAAGTGATTTTTTAGTGTGTATTCAAGTATGAATGCAAGCACATGTGGAAATATTTAATTAATAAATAGAATGACCAGCAGTAGAAGACCACTTATTGGCTCACTTTCACTTTAAACCTCATGATTTTGACCAGTTTTCTGCACTAAAGCAAACCAGTGTTTCCATGTTAACTCAATAATGCATACTTGCTACGTATGCTACACACAGTAATGCTACACACACACACACACACACACACACACACACACACACACACATACACACACACACACACACATAATATTAATATATATATATATATATATGTTGGTACACTCATTATGAGGACATTTAGGTGTAATGGGTTTTAATATGCTAATGACATTTTCTTGCTCCTTAACTGCACATCCCAGAAAACTTGAGCATTTTCATCCACTAGAGGGCGCGAGCTGTATTGTTCTTCCGTTTTTACCGGAAATGAAGCCATTTTGTCTACTTTCGGGAAAGGTAAGGCATGCGGTGTGGTTGGTCTGTGTGTAATCTTAATCATCTGTGTATTAATCTTTATAATATTGAAAAAAATTTGGCCAGTGTAAGTTGTTTTTGTTCGTTTGAATGTTTAGTGGTTGTATTTTGTGATTAATTGTATAAAGGCAGCGTTTTATTACAGTGCTAAATTCATCTTTATTCACCTGTCAGCACTTTGACTAGAACAAGAAATAAGTTACTGTTTGAAACATATTTGGTGTTGTGATTGTTCTTATTAGTTTAAAATTTAAATTAGTTGAAATTAAAATTTTGATTCCTCTTATCGATTCTTTTGTGAGCATTTCAATATTACTTTATACAATTCAAGTGCAAGACGACTCGCGACTGTTTTTTGTGCTGTCTGTTGTGTACACATCCACAGCTCGCTTACAGAAAAAGTCATTTTAAACCTTTCAACTCGTGCGCTGTTCTCTGTGTACAGTGAAGCGCACTCACAGAAAATGTGATTTGTAAAATTGATCTGAAACGATTCAAGCGCGGTTGAAGACTCCTGCGCTGTTTTCTATGATGTAGCCTATGCACAGTATGTCAAGTACGTGAGCACGAGACGGCTCGCGCGCTGTCTTCAGTGCTGCAGGCATATTGGGCAAGTCTTAAAGTGACAGGAGCGGCTGTCTGTTACAGTAATCAAAGGACAAAGAGAAAATTCACTCGTTCTTGACTAAATAACTTTTGTATCTGTATTTGTACCTTATTTATAAAAAAGTGTACTGGTATTTTACATTTGAATTACAGCTTTTTATACCTGAAAATCTTAACACTGTTTATTTCAATCTTTTATTTGTTCAATTGTATCTATATTTGCAATTGATTTTTTTTATTTGTTCTCTTTTAATTACTGAGTGTTTACTTATCTGTATTAATGCTTTAATGTATATTTAGTTAGGCTAGTTGATTTACTATGGTATTTTTAAACCACAGGCAAAATTTTCCAGTGCAATTGCTCTTTAGCCTGTTGATTTTTGTTCTGATATTCAGCTTCAATTAAGTGTTTTGTAATAAGAAATGTTTTTACGCCATTGGAATTGGTAAGCACAAATAAAATTGGCATTGTTAAAATTTAAACGATGGTATAATATACACTGCGGTACATGCTTGGTGTTAAAATGTTAGTGCTTGTAATGATCATAATCAGCCCATAATTCCGAATTAGATCTGTGCATGAGGTTTTAAAGTGTCAGTTCCTTAATATTCTTTCTGTAGTTTGTCATTAAGATAAAGTAAAAAAAAAACTTGCTGCTCTTGGCAGTAGCCTATAACTTAAGTAGTTGAAATAAAAATCAATGTATATTGCATGCACAGATTACAATTCTATTATGACTTTAATTCTATTGTAATATTAACTGATAATGAAAGTAGGGTAATTTTTGTTGTATTTTTTTGTAATTTGCTTGTATTGTGAAAAAAAAAACATTTTAGTCATTGACTCAACTTATTCAGAATACAAAATAAGATTTTTTATACTTCTTACCATTTTAATGCATGTATTTGTAGGGATGTCACGATACTAGAAATCTAGTAGTTAGTACGAACAAAAGTATTCGAGACCACAGAGAAAAAAAATGTGTGTAATACACTGTTCGCTTTGGTTGAGTGGTTATTGACTGAAGACTGTTTCTCAGAGAACTTGCGAGTACATTATAGTTTAAAATCGCTTAAATTTATAAATTGGGATGATGTAAAATGATGTGCCATAAAGTCATGTGGATACTTTGAAGTCAGTTGTGCATTTTGAGAGCATAATATATAAAATATATAATATTTTTCTCAAATGTAATGCTTTTGTTTTAATCAAATTGTGTGGGTTTTTTTTTCCTTTTTCTTTTATGTTGCAGAAGACTGAAACCTGATTTTGAGGTAAGATGTTACTTTTTTGATAAAATATAGTAATAACAATCAATAGTGTATAGTATAAGGAAACATTTGGATAAAGTTGTGAATGTTTTACAATATTATTTGTATGGCTGCAATAATCAACAATGAATGTCATTATTGATTACCAGGGCTGGGTATCAATTCAGATTTTACAATTCGATTCGTAAGCTCTCAATTCGATTCGATTTGGTTTTCGATTTTGATTCTAAATTCGATTTTGATTCCACTCAATGAATAGCCTATATATTTAATACAAATCCTATATTTATAAAAAAAGAAAAAGAAAAGTGAACATAAGTTTACAAGTGGTTAATTATTAAAAATAAATTTTATTAAGCAACAAACCTCTATATTAAACTCTTTTTATTTTAGGTACACTTGGGTACATTAAAACAGAACACAACTCTATATTTCAATTGCATACAATGAATTGACAGAATTTTGATGCTAGATGAAAAATTGATGCTGAAAATTGGACAAGTCAGAACAGTCGCATGCCTTGATCAAACAGGTTAACAATCCTTATAAAGCCATTAAAAAAACCTTGCATATATTTATCTGTCTAGGTAGGACATATATAGCCTGGCTCCGCCCTCCTGCGTACTTCCGCTCAATTTCATTTTCCTTCAGTACTACGTCTGGGACTGTTGTATATTCTTGGGTTTCCAGAAACAAATTTTTTGTAGGACCAATCAGCGAATAGAGGGAGTGGCTGAGAACGATGGCGTTGATGTGATCTCACACATGACTAGCGTCGGCCAATAGTGAGCCTACGTGTGACGTACAACACAGACGCGCTGCTCTATCAAGACTCGAGGAACAGAGAGAAGGAAATTAATAGTGGAATAAAGTAGTTATTTTTGTTTGTTTTTGCGCACAAAAAGTATTCTCGTCGCTTTATAAACTTTATAAAAGACAGACATCTTATTCTAAACATAATCCTCTGATCATTCGGACGACCACACGTTAGCGATTGGCTGTGGCAGATCCTGAGTGACTCTGGACAGATCCAATAGTTTTGAACTTTAACAGAGAACCCGCCTACAAGGAAGTAAACGTTTCTCAATGGAGAGAGGCCAGACTCAATGTACAAATGAAATGTACGAGAGTCTGGTAGAACCAGGCTAGGACATATAGGCCTACAGAAATTTAATAAAGTTGTCAAACAGTCTGTGATGCATTCATTATAGACTAATCCTTATTAAAGTTACAAAAGTTATTTAGTCAATAGCTGTGAGTGTTTTTATGTTCACTTTTTTCTTTGATTAACTTTAACGACAGAGATAATTACTGGCTACTGTGTACTGTCCCTTTAAGAGACCAACCGCTGCTGACAGAGACGCGGATCTCACACGCGCCTCATTCACGTTCACCATAACTGCTCTTATGTTATTAAGATACTCGACAAAAAGACATTTTGGCATAATTCTGTGTGTTATTGTTCGTTCAAACGCGAAAGTGAACTATTCTGGGCTGTCTTGTGCGCACGCATGATATCAGCGCGAGTCTTTCGGTGTGTCACACAGGACATTCACGTCTCATAATTGCGTAGGCTTGACAGCGCGATTGCGATATGATTAATTATGCATCCTAGTTGAGGTTATTTTATGATTAAGATAAAACAAACAAATCTTACAGCATTAATGGAGTTGTAAAATGGAGTTTGCAAGCCTATGAACAGTGGAGGAAAACTAATACTGGCTTTAGGGTAATAGATAAATAAATATGGAAAAAAATCGATTCGTGGCCTTTGAGAATCGATTTTGAATTGACCACATTTTGAAAAACGATTAATCGAAAAATAATTTTTTTTGCCCAGCCCTATTGATTAGTCATCAGTGCACGTAAAGCTTCATTCAGTTGTCAAATTACAGTTCTGAATAATGCATTTCTGTGGAGAAAATAACAGAGGAAACAGAGTGAGCTTCTGCTGTAAACATGCGTGATCCAAGCTGATCAAAACATGAGGAAAAATTATTTCTAGCTTAACTAATGCATTAACATAATGTTAAAGGATTAGTTCACCTAAAAATGAAAATTTCCTGATAATGTGAAATAGTATATAATTTTTTTTTTTTTTTTTTTTTGTAAATGATTGAACAGTTTGCTAGATAAGACCCTATTCCTAAGCTAGGATCGTGCGGAGCCATTTGTTGACACGTTTATATTCTAGCACAAACAAACTTATATATATATATATTTTATATGCCATGTGCAATGTATATCTATTTCATACCACAATACTGTTATATGGTAATTTTATTTGATGAATACATACTCTAAATCCATTAAATTCAGGAACACTGAATAAACCACTTCATACATCACCCAGTCTTTAAATGAAGTAGGCTATTGTCATGTGATGTTTGGAGGAGAAGCATATATTTTAACGAGAAAATGACATATCTGGCAATCCCGTTGTTTCATTTGTCCTGTCACAGATACTGTCCGGACAGTAAGGTTCAGTTTTTCCATGTTTCAGAAGTGATTCTACGTAGGCTATACTGGGTTAACACAACGCTTTTCCACTCAGGGGGAAAGGATTGTTTTCCCCCACGCCAACCCCACCCAGCTATAACACGACACACCGATCATTTCTATTAGAGACAAAGAGTTAAAATTCAGAGCAAAAAATATAAATTTTGCTGAAATATCTGTTGTTGGACGTTAAATTTAGGTTTAAAAGTCACCATGTAATTACATTCTTTTTATGAGAGTAGCAACTATAAAAGAACAATAGCATGCAATTGAATATAAATGTTAATTAGGAAAACTAATGTTTGTCCTTGCAGAACATTTGTCTTATCTGTTAACAAAAAAAAATTCTTTATTGTTATCTTCATTTTTAATTTAGAGATATAAACTTTTGCTTTATAACTCATATAATGTATATCATAGATATATTCACTATATATGTTTCCGGGCAGGATGTGGTATTGTGTGTTTTGTCAATAAAAGTAAATTGGGGAAATGTATTTAAAATCTAATAAGAGGATAAAGGTCTTAACTGTTATAAAGATGTAAATAAAATGAAAAAACTTGGTTATACTGACATCTAGTGGTAAAACTAAGTAAAACAGGGTCGTGCAAGCTGGTTGCTTTTAGAAGTGTTTCAGATATACGGTTATTTCTGGGGATTCAGAGCATGATGCATTGCTGATTATGGTATTAGTGCACTCACATTATGTTCTTTAAAATACAAAGTTTATTTACAAGCATATTTACTATGTAGATTTATGATATTATCTTTGTTACATATGTGTAAAATTAATTTAGTTCTGTGTTGGTATTATGATAAGCTAATGTGTCATCTAAATAGTTGCCAGTTATTATTCTGTTATGTAGTTTTAAACTCAAAACATTTTATAATCCAATAAAGTTAATGCTTATATATTTTTAAAATCTTTGCATATGAAAACATTGTATCTGATAAATACCAAATTAAACATTGAAATGCAAAATTATCATCATTAATAGAATATCTTGTTTTAATGTGAACAAACACGAATGCATTTTATTTTTAGATGTTTTATTCTTTATTGTACTGTTTGTGAATTGTGATGCAATAATGTGTAATTTTATTTGTTTTTGTGTGTACAGATGCCTCGTACAAAGCAAGCCCGGCGCTCCCAGGCTGCAAAGAAGAGGATGGCAGACCGGATGGCTGCTGATCCTGAAGAGGCTCTGCCACCTCTTAAAAAATTGGCAGAAGTAACAGAACGTTGTGTACATCACAACGGGGCTATAAAACTTGGTCATAACAGTGGTCATAACAGTGGTCTAACAAGTGGTCTAACAAGTGGTCTAACAAGTGGTCTAACAAGTGGTCTAACAACTGGTCTAACAACTGGTCTAACAACTGGTCTAACAACTGGTCTAACAACTGGTCTAACAACTGGTCTAACAACTGGTCTAACAACTGGTCTAAACAATGATGCTAAAAACACGGATCATAATAGTACCGTTAACATGACCATGAAAGCTGTTTCTGATTTGTGTCCACAGAAATCGTACATCAGAGGCTCTTTCCATCAGGGTGCAAAGTGTTTTGGCGACAATAGTGGCAGGCAATGTGCAGCAAACAGTTTAACTGCAATCTTGATGTGTAAGGTGAAAAATGTGTTGCGATGGACCTCGAGTGACCTGAATGATGTTCTGATGCGTGGAGATGACCTGTACAGTGCCATGAGAGACACCGGCAAAATCAACGATCCTGTGAATGGCTACATAGAAGTTGCTGAGCTGCCTGACACACACACACTGAATGATTGTTGTTTTTCAATAAACTATTCTTCTGTGTCATATACTGGGTTGTTTGGAATTAATCGATACGATGAAGGTCTACAAGGTGTTGCCATGTCATTTGATGATGCATTACATGAAGCATTCCAGAGGTTTGATGCATGTTTGGTAAATATAAGGCAAACCATATGTGCAGCTGTCAGACAAGGTTCATGGTATGCAGTGATTGATCCGCATGCACGACTCGGTGATGGAACAGTTTCAGCTCGTGGTAAGAGTGTAGTGGTTTTCCATCCTAGCATAACCTCTTTGGGCATTCATTTTAAGAGACTGGGTGCATCTTTGAAAGCATATAATCGTCCATTTGAGCTAACGGGGGTGCAGGCAAATGTGATTGACAAACACAGTCAGCATGATCGATTGGTGTGCCATCCAGTGATGGAGGAAAATACTGAAGCAATAAGAGTGAGTAAAGGTGTAAACTCAGAAATGGCAAGTTGCAGTCACTCTATGACTGATTTCATGAGCATAGATCAAATACTTATGAATGAAACATGTACACAAGAGAACACTGGAATATCGCCTGAATTCCCAAGCAATGAAAATGCAGCTGATGTTGAATTTATTTCCCAAACTGACAGTGTTTCTTTGACTGATTTCACAAGCACAGATCAAATAAAGAAAACGGGACTGTTTTCTTCCTGCCCTAATGAAGATGCCTCTGAAGTTGAATTCATTACTCAAACTGACAGTGTTTATTTGACTGATTTCACAAGCACAGATCAAATAAAGAAAACAGGACTGTTTTCTTCCTGCCATAATGAAGATGCTTCTGAAGTTGAATTCATTAATCAAATTGACAGTGTTTCTTTTCAGTTTAATCCATTAAAAGTACAGCAACAAAAAACTATTTGCTTGAAGCTGAACATTGTACACGTTGTAAAAGAACAGAATAATCCAAATGAGATTGTTGAAATGGCTGAACCTTGTGAAACCAAAGATATTGTGGGTGACGGTAACTGCTTTTTCAGAGCGGTAGCTTATGCTGTAAGTGGAAGTGAACGAGAACACAGAAAACTGAGGCGTGCTGTGGTAACACACATAATCAAGAATGAAGGAAGGTACACTCAGTATCTGAGACAAGGACACAGTTCAGTTGTAAACTATATCAACACTTCAAGAATGAAATATGTTGGAACTTGGGCAACAGAGCTGGAAATACAAGCAACCAGTGATTTAATTGGTGTGGACATATTTACATACAGTCAAGACAAGTGGCTTAAATATTCAGCCTTAACTGTCTCAAATAGACATAGCTGTCAATTCAATGGGATTTACTTAAAACATGTAAATAGCTGTCACTATGAAGTTGTTGTATGTGTAAAAATAACAGATGGTAACTGTGCTTCCATTTGTAAATCATCATTTGATGATTCAATGTTGCATGGATCGTTAAATGCTAAATCAGACCCACGTACACTCTATAGAAAGAGAGTGCTATACAGCAGTAATCAGGACTTAAAAGAGGGGAAAAAAATGGAGGCAAAGAAAAGATATCATGACGATGAAATATACAAAGAGAAAAAAATTAAATTTGGCATTGAAAAGTATAAACAAAATGAACAGTATCAAGAAAAACTAAAAAAATATAGCACAGATAAATACACATCAAATGATTTGCATTGTAATGCTGTGAAAAAATATAGCATATGTAAGTATAGCACAGATGAAACACACAAAGAGTCTGTGAAGAAATATAGTATTCATAAATACAAGGAAAATGGAAAGCACAAGTCTAAGGTGATTGATTACAACAAAGAAAAATATAAAAATGATAATAGTTTTGCTAGTAGTATTAAAATTAGAAATGCTGAAACTCGACGAGATGCACAAATCCAAAGGAAAGAGATTGACTGTGTAATTGAGCAATTTAAAGAAAAAATATCTACAGGTCCTGACTATGTTTGTTCAGTTTGTCATCGTTCTTGCTTTAAAATGCAGGTCAAACACTGTACAATAAGTAAATATTCACAAAAATCAGTCCATGCAGGATATATTGCAGAAAAATGTATAACACTGAATTATTTGCATAAGTGTAATGAAGACTGCAGTAAAGTCTGTGTTTATAAAAATACTCCAGCTGAATCTCTGTGGATTTGTCACACATGTGATAGAAAGATTAGTGAAGGTAAAATGCCTGCTGAAAGTGTAGCAAACAATCTCGCTCTGGATCCCATTCCTGTTGAATTGAGCTGTTTAAACTCTCTTGAAGAACATCTAATAGCAATGCATATTCCATTCATGAAGATGCTGGCATTACCACGAGGAGGACAGAATGGGGTTCATGGACCAGTGACTTGTGTTCCATCTAATGTGACAGATGTGGTGAATGTTTTACCAAGATCAGAAAATGATGATTTAATGATACGAGTAAAACTTAAACGGAAATTAACGTACAAAGGACATTATGAATATACATTTGTGCACACTGATCATGTCAAAACTGCTTTGGCATACTTAAAAGAAAATAACAAGTGGTATAGAGATGTAGAGTATAATGAAACTTGGATTAATCCTTTGAGTAAAACAGAGGAACAGGTCAATGATACAAGTGATAACACTGAACTAGATGTCGATGGATGTCAGGACATGTGTGTTGTTAAAGAGCACAATGTTGACAATGAGGATGAAGAGATCACTGATGAAACACTTCATGATCGACAGCAACATGGTTTGTTTATGGATTCATGTTTACAGCCAGTGGACATTGCACAAGAGGTTTTAGATCAGCATTTTGATGGCATTATGTCACTTGCACCAGCAGAAGGCAATAATCCAGTGAGAATGTTAATGGATGAAACCAATGAAGCCAAATGTTTTCCAGTGCTCTTCCCAAAAGGAACAGGCACATTTCATGATCAACGACCTGAAAAATTAACGCTGTCTAGATACTTAAATAATAGAATTCTAAATGCAGATGGTCGTTTTGCTCAAAACCTAGATTACATCTTTTATGGACAATATTTGTCTGAGCTTAATCAAGTTATCTCAAATGTATCTATTGCTTTGCGGAAAGGCCATGACACAAGCAACAAAACAAAAATTACTGCAGAAATGCTGACAAACAAAGAGTCATTGCAAAAGATTTTAAATTTTGATCAGGGTTATAAATTCTTGAAGCCAGTGAGAGGGAGTCCTGTTTTTTGGCAAAGTGTTCAAAAAGATTTGTTTGCAATGGTGAGACAATTAGGTATCCCAACCTGGTTTTGCTCATTTTCATCAGCAGACTTGCGATGGCCAGAGTTAATGCAATCTATTGTGAAACAAGAATGCTGTGAAACTCCTATTGATGAACTGGACTGGTCTGATAGATGTGGGATGCTTAAACGCAATCCTGTAACTGCTGCCAGAATGTTTGACCATCGATTTCATTGTTTTCTAAGAGATGTGATCATGTCGCCAGCCCAGCCAATCGGAAAAATTATAGATTATTTCTATCGAATCGAATTTCAGCAACGTGGATCCCCTCATACACATTGTCTCTTTTGGGTTGAAAATGCACCACAAGTGGATAGAGATGACGATGATGAAGTTGTATCTTTTGTTGATAAATATGTCACTTGTGAAATGCCACCTGAACAGGAGGAAGAAATGCATGAAATTGTGAGCACTGTCCAACAACACAGCAAAAGACATTCAAAAACATGTAAAAAGAAAGGAACTGTCTGTCGGTTCAACTTCCCACGTCCACCAAGCAAAAATACTTTCATTACAAGAAGCAGCAAGAGTGATAAAGATGAAAAAGAAACAGATGATGAAAAAAATGAAGATAAATGCAAAAAGACAAACAACTGCCAACAAATATCAAAAGAGCTTGCTGAAACTATAATGAAAAGAGTGAGAGAATGTTTATTGAATAGTGATGCTGACTTTGACTCAGTTGACTCTATGTTTGAATCTATTGGTATAAATCAAGAGACATTTGAAATGGCTTACAATAAAATGACAAAGAAAACAAGCGTTGTGTTGAAAAGGAAGCCAAATGATGTATGGGTGAATCAATATAACCCAGATCTTTTACGATGCTGGAATGCAAACATGGACATACAGTTTGTTGTTGATGCTTACTCATGTATAGTATATATCATTTCGTATATTTCTAAAGCTGAGAGAGAAATGGGATTGTTGTTGGCTAATGCTCAAAAAGAAGCACACAAGCAAGGTAATATGGATGCTAAACAGGCTTTAAGAAAACTAGGAAGTGTGTTTTTACATAATCGAGAGGTCTCAGCTCAAGAGAGTGTGTATCGACTGACTAACATGAAACTAAAAGAAGGATCAAGGAAAGTGGTGTTTATTCCAACTGGTAGTAATCAAATTAGAATGAGTTTGCCCTTAAACACCATACATAAAAAAGCTGAATGTGCAGGAGATGATGGTGATGGCATATGGATGAAAAGCATCTCGGACAGATACAGAGCCCGTCCACATACAGATGAATTCAATGGAATGTGTTTAGCAACCTTTGCATCAGAATACAGAGTTTTGACTGCATCTGAAAAATGTTCAGACAGAGTAAGACTGGAAAATGACATGGGATTTGTGAGAAAAAGAACTCGTACAGAGTCTGCCATTGTTCGATATGCTCGTTTTTCACCCACTAAAAATTCCGAAAATTATTATCAAAGTATTTTAGAATTGTTTTTGCCTCATTTTGTGCGAGATCAATTGAAACCAACAAATTTCACTACACATAAGGATTTTTATGAGACTGGATTTGTAACAATTTCAAATGGTGAGCTTGAATCAGTGAAAATGATAGTGGAAACTAACATGGGAAAATTTGAGAAAGAAGCAGACACAATACAAAGAGCTCAAGATGATTTAGAACAACATGGACCAATGGAAGATGCTTGGGCCCAAATCTGTCCAGAAGCAGAACTTGAACGTCTCGAATGTCTGGAGAGTAAGAAATACCAAATAGAAACAGAAGAAGGTGATGATATCATTCCTGATCTATTACCAAATGTGGGTACTTCCAAGATAGAAAACCATCCATCAGCGATGACTAAGCAAGATGCCATGGATTTACTGCGTTCTTTGAATGAGAAGCAGTCAGAAATCTTTTACAAAGTGCGGCAATGGTGTTTAGCAAAAGTGCAAGGTGAAAATCCAGATCCATTTCATGTGTTCATATCTGGTCCAGGAGGTGTTGGAAAGTCAGTACTGATTAAAGCCATCTATTATGAAACCTCTCGTATACTTTCAAAATTAACAGACAACCCAGATGAGACACATGTGCTATTGAGTGCTCCTACTGGTGTGTCTGCCTACCAGATAAATGGGTCTACTGTACATTCCAGTCTCTCCATTGGAATAAATGCATCACTGCCATATCAGCCACTTGGAGATGAAAAAATTAATTCCTTGAGAGCCAAACTTGGAAAACTGCAGATATTAATTATTGATGAAATTTCAATGGTTGATCATAAACTTCTAGCATATATTCATGGAAGATTAAGACAGATCAAACAAACAGGTGATTACTCTGCATTCGGAAAGGTCTCTGTCATAGCAGTTGGAGATTTTTATCAGCTGTCTCCTGTCAAAGGAAAACCACTTTACACCGAACCAGTGAACTGTGTGAATCTTTGGGAAACTAACTTCAGTTTTGTTGAACTTACAGAGATTATGCGCCAGAAGGACAAACAGTTTGCAGAATTATTAAATCGTTTAAGGCAACGTAAAAAAGATGAAGTAATGCTTGAAGAAGATATTGCTATGCTTAAAACATGTGAAACAGGTGATGGTGATGAGAGTACAGATATCCACATTTATGCAACTAATAGTGAGGTTGATGAACATAATCTAAAAATGGTGCACAAAATATGCTCTGACACAATTACTGTGAACGCCCAAGATTTTGAGAGAAATGCTAAAACTGGCCGAATGGAAAAAATGGATGGGTTTCATCTCAGAGTTCACAACAGTTCTTTGGAAAAATCCCTTGAATTAGCGATCGATGCCCGAGTAATGCTACTGAAAAATATCAATGTATCAGATGGTCTTGTGAATGGAATTTTTGGGACAATTAAATTATTCTGTTATGAAAATGATGAAATATTTCCATCCAAAATATATATTGAATTTGATGATGAACGAGCTGGTAAAGAAGCTAGAGGTAAAAATCCATGTTTAAAACCTGGACTAGAGAAAAGCACACCAATCAAGCCTGAAGAAGAGAAAGTGACAAGCAGTGGTGGTGTCAGAAGACAGTTTCCTTTGAAATTGGCATGGGCTTCCACAGTTCACAAAGTGCAAGGTTTGACAGTGAACAAAGCTGTTGTTTCATTGAAAAAGATATTTGCTCCAGGACAAGCATATGTAGCATTAAGTCGAGTGACGTCTCTTGATGGACTCATAATAGAAGATTTCAAAGAAAAAGCTATTTTTGCAAAAGACAATATTGAGGAAGCTCTACAGAGAATGCCTCCGTTCATTGATCCATGTGGAACCACAGAAAATGTAACATTTCAAATGATGTTACACAATGTCCAAGGGCTCATTCCACATATTTTAGACATTCGGCAAGATAACAGATATTGTCAAGCAGATATGATTTGTGTAACAGAGACGTGGCTAAAACCAAACTATTTGGAGAACGATATCAGTCTTTCTGGATACCACTTTCATGACAAAACACGAGGTGTTGCATATGACACAAGTGAAGATGTTTTTGCTACACTTAAAGAAGAAAATCATGGTGGTGTTGGCATATATCACAGAGAGAATGTAAAAGCTGCTTTAGTTGATTTACCATGCATTAACATTGAATGTCTAATGTGCAATATACAAGACTTAAACACAACTGTAGCAGTCGTGTACAGACCATCATCATATAACATAGCGTTATTTAGAGAGAACTTGATTACCTTAATTCATCAAATAAACTGCTTATCAGGTGGCAAAATAATTCTAGGAGATTTCAATGAAAACATTTTCAATAAATCAACTATTCATGATGTCATGCAGCATTTTGGCTTCACACAAATTGTTGAAAATGCAACAACTGAAAATGGCACATTAATTGACCATATATATATTAAAGATATTGAATTAAATCAAATAAAGATTGACATTATGCCCACATACTTTAGCTATCATGACTGCGTTGTGCTGAAGTGGCTGTTATAATGCAACGTCCATCTAGGGGGGGGGGGGGGGGGGGGGGGGTGGCAGAGGTGGATGACTAACACTGGACGGCCTCTGTGGGAATTCATGCTGCCTTCACGTGCTATCGGAATTAGTGTAAATATTTTGGAAATTCAACATAATATTTACTAAAAATCTTAAACAACTGAATGTTGATCAGTAAGATTTATGAAATAGATAGGCAAGAATCAATATAGATGCTATCCATAATACTATTTTTCTGTACAACAAAACACATGAACATGTCAAACCCATAATCATGGCATAAGAAGTCAGAAATAGGAAATTTCCGATAGCACGTGAAGGCAGCATTAGACATTGGGATTTATAGTGGGTGTTAAGGCCACCTACAAATACATTTCCCAAATTCCTGTTGAATTATCATAATGAACTGTTAATATTTTATTATTTAAATATACATGTCAATATATATATATATATATATATAAAATTCAATGGCCTTAACACCCACACAAACATTTTATTCATTCATTCATTCATTCATTCATTCATTCATTCCTTCATTCATTCATTCATTCATTTTATTTATTTATTTGATGTATTTTATTGATCAAAATGTCTGTGTAATGTCATTTTACAATGAATTTGTATGGAGACCTGCATCATACTGTTGGCTGATTTATAGTAAAGTACTTCAATAGGTGGTGTAAAAAAATGGGAAGATAAATAAAAAAGAAAGAAAAGACAAAGACAAAGATGGACTTTAACAAATATTACACTATCTTTGCTGCTTCATTCTCATCATATTCCAACACTTCAAGTATTGATAAACAGGTAAGACTATTTTATCTTTTAAATTGGTTATAACTTTCATTACTCTGTAATATATGTTTCTGGTATAAGAATATTGTATTAAATTGCTTTAAGCACAATGTTTTATAAGTACATTATTCACTGATATAAGTTGTAAAGTGTAAAAAATCCTAATCATATCCTCATTGTCTATAGGTACATGAAATGTCTCACGCTGCTTTGATGACCACATCATCTTCATTATTAGGACAATATTCAACTCCAGAAACCAGCTGAAGATTACATTCTGCAAATCAATGAAACAGTTTGACTGTAGACAACAATGTCCAGATCATCACACTATCATCACCATTGTAGACTATATATGTGTGGCTCAGTTCAGCATTCAGATCATCACACCATCATAACCATTGTGGACTGTTGACTCTAGGCAAGTCATGGATTCCTGCTCTCAATATCAAATGCGGACCCTCCATCTGTGTGTCTCAGTTCAGCAGTAATTCTTATTCATCACAGTGCAAGGTAACTTTTTCTATTGTTGTCTGTTTATTTTTGTGACTTTGAGCTTATTGCAGCTTTAGCTTTCTGTGTTGAACTTTCTGAAATGCTAATCTCCAGTTTTTGTGTTTCACAGAAGCCAATTTTGTCTGTGATTGATGAAATTGTAGTGGTGTGGTCCTGCATATACTGAAGCAACAACCACACTGTCATTACTGAGGACTGAGCTGAGTGCCCACTGAATTATTGTCATGGGATGACCTGAATTATGCCACATTAAAATATCTTCAGTTTTCACTGGTTCAGTAAACTATCAAGGTGTCTTCATCTCTGCTGGTTCATCCCAGTCATTAGATGTCTTTGTTGCCACTGCTTCAGTCCAGTTCAATGTCATCTTCATCACCACTGGTCCTGCCCAGCTCCAAGTGTGTTTTGCTGCAGCTGGTCACAGCTTTAAGTCTCCTTCGTCACCATCTCTGCCTGGATCTACACTGTCAGACTCTTGGTTCCACCCTGCCTCTTACCTCCATCTTCTCCTCTAAATCATTTTTTGCCTCCTCCCTCCTTGTTTTTCTTCAATGCATTCAAAAGGAATGAATGAATGGTTTATTTTTTATTGTTGATATTTTTAGTTTTTTAAATTAAAAATTGTATTATATAATTTCACATTTTATGTGGACTTGTCTTTTACTCTATATTGCTTCTTTAATGTATTTAACAACTATATTTTTTATTGAAAATTATATTTTTGATTTCAAAATATTGTTTCAATGCATTCTAAAGGAATGAATTAATGTTTCATTTTTTATTGTTGATCTTTTGAGTTTTTTAATTAACTTTTATATTTTGTAATTTCATATTTTATGTGGACTTATTTTTTACTGTTTATTGTCTATTTAATATACTATTTAACAACTATACTTTTTATTGAATGTTACTTTTGCTTTCAAAATGTTTTCAACTAATTTAAAAGGAATGAATGAATGAATGAATGAATGAATGCTTTATTTTTATTGTTGATATTTTTAGTTTAATTTTCACATACTATTTCATACTTCAAAATTATTCTTATTTAATGTGCAAAATAGTTTTGAACATATATTAACACAAATACTTTTCTACTTTCATATGTGAAAACAATTGAAATGAATGAATGAACTAATGAATATTTATTTACAACTGTTGGATATCTTTCTAACATTTTCTTAGTTTAAAAAAATATTATTATTAAATTTATGATTTTTCAATTACTATTTATATTTTTATTTATTTTGATGTGTAGTATTTTACATTTTATTTCTATATTCTGTCATTTCAAATATAATACTTCACAATTATGTATTTTCATTTAATGTGATTATTCAAAAAAAACAAAAAAAAAACTTTTACCACAGAGACATAGTTCAATATGCAAAAAAAATTAAATTAAATTAATTGATTAATTTTCTCTCAGTATTTCATGTTACTTATTTACATATGCATTGTTTTAAAATAAACATTGTATTATTCTGTTAATAAAATACAGTTTTGTTTTCTATGACTTGGTTTGATTCCATGTTTTTTTTTTTTTTAATGGCACATTTTCCATATTAACTCTAATTAAAATACTTAAGCACATTTTGTTATACATATAGATATTTGAAATAAATGATAAATGCTTATTACATGTTTCCCGTTTAAAACACAATTTTCAGTTTACATTGTAATCATATAACTTTACTGAAAAGAATACACCTAAAATTAACAATAAATTGGAAAACCTTGAAAAATGTGATTTGTAATGTTATTATAATGATTTTGTAAAGATTAAATATCATTTCAAATGAAATTAGTTACAATATTAGTGAGCAGAATGTATTAAGTAGTAATATTGCCATTTAGTGGTAATTTCAGAAAATTTTCCATAAAAAATAGGAGAATTATCATTCTTGAGCTTTTTTACTTTTTTAGAGGCACGTATGGCCCAATCTCCATGAAGTTTTGCATACTTGTTTAGAGTCATATGTCTGTTTTATATTGTAATTCCTAGAGTTGTAAACATTATGCTTTACTGAAATGAAAGGATGACACAAATGTGCATAAAAAGGATACATTAAAACACAGAGAAAAGATAAGCTTAAACAATAATACTTGATACACAGTTTTACAAATGTGTACACAAACAAACACAAGATATGTTTTATTGAGATATGTTTTATTGAGATTTAACTTTTAATGGTCATTAAGCATTTCATATTTTTCTTTGTGATCCAATAATATAAAACTATATTACAGTGCATCATGATAATTCAAAATAGCTTTAATAATTTCTTTGTTAACATGCTGAAAGCTGGAAAAAAGCATTCAAAATACTTTATATGTAATGCTGCTGTGCCATCTAGTGGACAACAATGGTATTACAGCCTCAATCTTACAGTTGAAATTACTGTGAGCCCTCTTAGCATCAGAAGTCTATGAAATCTTGCATGTTTCTTCAAAATAACTTGTTCTCCACATGTACAAAGCTTTGTGAAGTTTATAGTTTGTGCAAACAATATATAGAAATGTTACTTATTATTAGGGTTGGGTATTGGTTGGGTTTTATCCGATACCAGTACCTACTAACTACTCTGTATTTTTTAAACAGTTCCAGTACTTAAGCGGTTCTCGAACCGGTACTTAAGAAAACGAAACCGCACACACTTTATCAAAAAAAATAATACCTGTTTGTGTGTGTGTGTGTGTGTGTGTGTGTGTGTGTGTGTGTGTGTGTGTGTGTGTGTGTGTGTGTGTGTGTCCATGTCCAAACTGGACACAATATTAACTTAAATCTTTAAAGATTTTCTGATTAAATGAAAAATCGTGCCGTTTAATATGCTACTGATGTAGCCTTAAACACTTAAATTAAGATCAAAATTTTGTTTTCTCATATTATGATTTTTACTTTAAAACATCTGACACTGAGCAGAAATATTTAACACACACAGTATAGCCTCATATAAATATACTTGATATACTTTATACTTGATATGCAAGACTTGCAGTTGACATTAAAATACTAGACTTACCATGTCCACCACGACACTGGCAGCTGAACTTGAACTTTCATCAAGCGTGTCTGAGGTTTTGGGTTCTAATCCGCATTCGTACATTATTATTATTTTTTTTTACAGATTATGCTCATCAGTGGTTGTATATCGAGCAGTGACACGTTTGTGTGCATTATATTTTGTGATTTCACTGGAACGAATAGAGAGTCTCCACAATGGATTGAAGCGTGCGTCCGAGTGAAGACAGTGCGGTGTGCGTAAACCACAAGAGAACACACTATATTCGCGCCACTGATCGCAGCAGCAATGAGCACTTTGATCACTTTGTGTTATAGCGCCACCATGTGGCCAATCAACGTGATTAAGCACAAAAGCATCAAAAGTTATAAAGTTTTATTTAGCAAGCATGTAACCACTGACATCATAGATGAAGAGACCATGTTCTAGCATGATTTACCATAGTTTATCATGATTTATCATGGTTTACCATGGTTTACCCTGTTCTAGCATAGTTTACAATGATTAACCATGTTCTAGCATGATTTACCATGATATACCACATTCTAACATGATTTACCATAGTTTATCATGACTTATCATGGTTTAACATGATTTACCCTGTTCTAGCATAGTTTACCATGATTTACCATGTTCTAGCATGATTTACCATGATATACCACATTCTAGAATGATGTACCAGGATTCTACCATGATTTACCTTGGTACACCACATTCTAGTATTATTTTTAATGGTTTACCATGTTTCTAGCGCGATTTACCATGATTTACCACATTACTAGCAATTACGTGAAGTGTCAGTGCCAATGAAGTGATAAACACAGACAAAATATGATTGTGTTATAATAGTTTTCCATGTAAACTCAATAATGCATGCTTACACACACACACACACACACACACACACACACCACACACACACACACACACACACACAAAGTCAAATGTTGTTGTTGTTTTTTCAATGCTATTGGGGTATGTCATTCTGAAAATATATTTGAATGGTCTATAAACATTTTACAAAGTCTTTGTAAACTATTAATCAGATGATTCAACCTAAGACTACACACACACACACACACATTCTGTTGTAGATACAAACATTTAAACTATATGATGTGATCAAACTGTTTTTTGCAAGTCTCCTTCAAGATTCAGATTCCTCAATGTGACACAAATGTCAGTAGTAATACTTCAATAGATTAATTTTCACTAAAGGTGATTGTAAATGTTAAAAGAGTGATTTTATTAAGTCTAAATATGAATTATAGAACAATATTAAATAGTATGACAAAATGACTATTTTAAACAACAGGGGGCAGTAAAATACCACTTATTGAGTTAACCACTTATTGAGTTAATATTCATATCATTTTCACATTTTTAACTGTTATAGAGGCAAATTTTATCCGATCTGTCTGAAAATTTTCATGCTTGTTTAGAGTCTTACGTCACATGTTCTGACTTGTTTTTAAGAAGATCTGAGCATTCATTGAAGACATATAGGCTTTCAGATACACTTGGTCAAGGCCACATATTGAAGTGACCCTATTATAGCCATCCAAATGAAGTAGTTCAACTTTTTCTGATAATTATTGATCTAGAGAGTCCAGAGAATTGTACTGCACTAGTTTTGAACATTATGATATGAAAATGATTTGATCATAGATGAAACAGACCATTTGCAGCCAATACAGGCAATTTACCATAGGAAATATATGGTTTTAAAGCTTTTTAACAGTTATAGCGCCAACTATGGTCCGATCTCCATAAAATTTGGCATGCTTGTTAATGATGTTATGGCACATATTCCCACCAATTTTTGTGAAGTTCTGAGTTTTCATTTATGATTTATAGGCTTTTTAGTGCATTTTGCCACACCCATTTTCTTTATGACCCTATTATAGCCATGCGCAAAATGCAAAAGTTCAACTTTTTTTTGATAATTATTGATCTAGAGAGTCCATAGAATTGTCCTAGACTGGTCTGGTTCCGATCGGGCGAAAAACCTAGGACTAGTTCGCAAAAGTAGGTTTTTAACATATTCGCGAATAATTAATGAACGGTTTGATTGACAGCAATGGTTCTTAAGGCAAAGTTGTTCAGCATGAGCAGATCTATCAAATGATATGCATTTTGTGACAATAAGTGTAACACCACGTGATTACAGAGCCATAAAACTCGTTAGCGCCAACTAGTGGCCGATTTCTTTCAAAATTCTTACAGACCTCTAGGGCCATGAGTCGAACATGCCCACCGAGTTTCGTTCCGATCGGCCTCCGTTAACCTTGTCTAATAGGTGCTCAAACTTCATTGGCCGATGGCGGCCATGTTTTTTGAGATACACCAATGTCCTCATAGACATACATGGGGCCTTGGACCAAGACACTGCATACCAATTTTCAAGTCAATCGGACTAATGGTCAGGTGGTTATAGCCTGTTTTATGTTTTTTTAATGTTATAGCGCCACCATGTGGCCAATCGCCGCGATTTTTTTACTGTCACCTCAGATTGACCTCTTACATATACGTACCGAGTTTGGTGAAGATACCTCATTTACTTCTGGAGTTATAGCTGTTTTAGTACAATAGGCTCCTCCCACAACATACATTTTGGCGCCCCTTAGCGACCGTGAATCGAAATTTCTACTTTTTTTCGATAATTATTGATATTCAGTCTCCAGAGAACATTTCTGCACTGGTTTGGTTCCGATCGGACGAAAAACCTAGGACTAGTTCGCAAAAGTAGGTTTTTAACAAAATTCAAAATGGCGGAAAAATTTGCATACCGGAAATGAAATCGGAGATATACGTTTTGTTCTTCAAGTATCCAGCTTTCCAATGATATAAGACACTTGAGTCTACGATATACGGTCTAGGAGTTATGAACAGTTTCGCGCTTTTGGTCGCTATAGCGCCACCTATGGGCCAATCGGGGTCATACTCTCTGAACCTCTCCTCGATTTTTGTACTACCATCTGGCAAAGTTTCAAGGTTCCAGCTCTTACGGTTTGGGCTGCACGATGCGTTTTAGCGGAGAAGAAAAATAATAATAAAAATCAGTACAATTACAATAGGGTTTCAGCACTTCGTGCTTGAACCCCTAATTAAAGCTGCAAGCAGCATTTATCGGGGTTCAAGCAGTTAAGGCCTTTAAGCACAAAAGCATCAAAAGTGATTAAGTTTTATTTAGCAAGCATGTAACTACTGACATAATAGATGGAAAAGACCATTTACAGGAAATACCATAGGAAATATATGGTTTTAAAGCTTTTTAGCAGTTATAGCGCCACCTATGGTCCGATCTCCATAAAAATTGGCATGCTTGTTAATGATGTTATGTCACATATGCCCACCAGTTTTTGTGAAGTTCTGAGTTTTCATTTAGGATTTATAGGCTTTTTAGTGTTTTTTTGCCACGCCCCTTTTCTAAATGACCCTATTACAGCCATCTACATGCAAAAGTTCAACTTTTTTTTTGATAATTATTGATCTAGAGTGTCCAGAGAATTGTCCTAGACTGGTCTGGTTTCGATCGGGCGAAAAACCTAGGACTAGTTTGCAAAAGTAGGTTTTTAACATAATTACGAATATTTAATAAACGGTTTAATTGACAGCATTAGTTCTTGAGGCAAAGTTGTTCAGCATGAGCAGATCTATCAGATGATATGCATTTTGTGACGATAAGTGTAACACCACGTGATTACAGAGCCATAAAACTCGTTAGCGCCAACTAGTGGCCGATTTCTTTCAAAACTCTTACAGACCTCTAGGGCCATGAGTCGAACATGCCCATCGAGTTTCGTTCCGATCGGCCTCCGTTAACCTTGTCTAATAGGTGCTCAAATTTCATTGGTCGATGGCGGCCATGTTTTTCGAGATACGCCAATGTCCTCATAGACATACATGGTACCTTGGACCAAGACACTGCATACCAATTTTCAAGTCAATCGGACTAACGGTCACGTGGTCATAGCCGTTTTCATGTTTTTTTCATGTTATAGCGCCACCTAGTGATCAATCGTCGCGATTTTTTTCCTGTGACCCCAGATTGAACTCATACACATGTGCACCAAGTTTGGTGAAGATATCTAATTTCATTCTCGAGTTATAGCCATTTTAGTAAAATAGGCTCCTCCCACAACATTAATTTATCACCCCCTGGCGATCAGGAATCGAAATTTCGACTTTTTTTCGATAATTATTGATATTCAGACTCCAGAGAACATTTCTGCACTGTTTTGGATCCAATTGGACAAAAAACCTAGGACTAGTTCGCAAAAGTAGGTTTTTAACTAAATTCAAAATGGCGGAAAATTTGCATACAGGAAATGAAATCGGAGATATACGTTTTGACCTTCAGGTTTCCACCTTTCCAGTGATATAAGACACTTGAGTCTACGTCATACGGTCTAGGAGTTATAAGCAGTTTCGCGCTTTTGGTTGCTATAGCGCCACCTATGGGCCAATTGGGGTCATATTCTCTGAACCTCTCCTCGATTTTTGTACTACCATCTGGCAAAGTTTCAAAGCTCCAGCTCTTACGGTTTGGGCTGCACGATGAGTTTTACGGCAGAAGAAAAATAATAATAATAATAATAATAATAATAATAATAATAATAATAAAAATCAGTACAATTACAATAGGGTTTCAGCACTTCGTGCTTGAACCCCTAATTAAAGCTGCAAGCAGCATTTATCGGGGTTCAAGCTATTAAGGCCTTTAAGGGTTTTTAAGCACAAAAGCTTTAAAAGTTATCAGGTTTTATTTAGCAAGCATGTAACCACTGACATAATAGATGGAAAAGACCATTTACAGCCAATACAGGCAATGTACCATAGGAAATATATGGTTTTAAAGCTTTTTAACAGTTATAGCGCCACCTATGGTCCGATCTCCATAAAATTTGGCATGCTTGTTAATGATGTTATGTTACATATGCTCACCAATTTTTGTGAAGTTCTGAGTTTTCATTTAGGATTTATAGGATTTTTAATGTATTTTGCCACGCCCATTTTATAAATGACCCTATTACAGCCATCCAAATGCAAAAGTTCAACTTTTTTTCGATAATTATTGATCTAGAGAGTCCAGAGAATTGTCCTAGACTGGTCTGGTTCCGATCGGGCGAAAAACCTAGGACTAGTTCGCAAAAGTAGGTTTTTAACATGTTCGCGAATATTTAATGAACGGTTTGATTGACAGCAATGGTTCTTGAGGCAAAGTTGTTCAGCATGAGCAGATCTATCAAATGATATGCATATTGTGTGGATGAGTGTAACACCACGTGATTACAGAGCCATAAAACTCGTTAGCGCCAACTAGTGGCCGATTTCTTTCAAAATTCTTACAGACCTCTAGGGCCATGAGATGAACATGCCCATCGAGTTTCGTTCCGATCGGCCTCCGTTAACCTTGTCTAATAGGTGCTCAAACTTCATTGGCCGATGGCGGCCATGTTTTTTGAGATACGCCAATGTCCTCATACACATACATGGCACCTTGGACCAAGACACTGCATACCAATTTTCAAGTCAATCGGACTAACGGTCAGGTGGTTATAGCCTGTTTTATGTTTTTTTCATTTTATAGCGCCACCATGAGGCCAATCGTCGCGATTTTTTTACTGTGACCCCAGATTGAACTCATACACATGTGTACCAAGTTTGGTGAAGATACCTCATTTACATCGGGAGTTATAGCCATTTTAGTAAAATAGGCCCCTCCCACAACGTACGTTTTGGCGCCCCTTAGCGACCGTGAATCGAAATTTCCACTTTTTTTCGATAATTATTGATATTCAGACTCCAGAGAACATTTCTGCACTGGTTTGGTTCCAATCGGGCAAAAAACCAGGGACTAGTTCGCAAAAGTAGGTTTTTGACAAAATTCAAAATGGCGGAAAATCTATCATGGCGGAAATGAAATCGGAGATATACGTTTTGTTCGTTAGGCATCCAGCTTTCCAATGATATAAGACACTTGAGTCTACGACATACGGTCTAGGAGTTATGAACAGTTTCGCGCTTTTGGTTGCTATAGCGCCACCTATGGGCCAATCGGGGTCATAATCTCTGAACCTTTCCTCGATTTTTGTACTACCATCTGTCAAAGTTTCAAAGTTCCAGCTCTTACGGTTTGGGCTGCACGATGCGTTTTACGGCGGAATAATAATAATAATTAAAGCTGCAAGCAGCATTTATCGGGGTTCAAGCAGTTAAGGCCTTTAAGGCCTTTAAGCACAAAAGCATCAAAAGTTATTAGTTTTATTAAGCAAGCATGTAACCACTGACATAATAGATGAAAAAGACAATTTACAGCCAATACAGGCAATGTACCATAGGAAATATATGGTTTTAAAGCTTTTTAACAGTTATAGCGACACCTATGGTCCGATCTCCATAAAATTGTTTACTGTGACCTCAAATTGAACCCATACACATGTGTACTGAGTTTGGTGAAGATATCTCATTTACTTCTTGAGTTATAGCCATTTTAGTAAAATAGGCTCCTCCCACAACAATTTACCACATTCTAGTATTATTTACTATGATTCTAGCATGATTTGCCATATTCTAGCAGGATTTACCATGATATACTACATTCTAGTATGATTTACCATACATTCTAGTATGATTTACCATTGTTTACTGTGATTCTAGCATGGTTCACCATAGTTTATCATGATTTATCATAGTTTACCATGATTTACCCTGTTCTAGCAACGTTTACCATGATTTACCATGTTCTAGCATGATGTACCATGATATACCATGTTCTAGAATGATGTACCAGGATTATAGTATGATTTACCTTGATACACCACATTCTAGTATTATTTACTATGATTTACCATGTTTTTAGCGTGATTTACCATGATTTACCACATTGTTAGCAATTATGTGAAGTTAGGTTTCTGAATAAATTCTGAATAATCTGATTAATAGTTTACAAAGACTTTGTGAAGTGTTTATAGACCATTCAAATATATTTTCATAATGACATATCCCAATAGCATTGAAAAAACAACATTTGTGTGTGTGTGTGTGTGTGTGTGTGTGTGTGATCTGTCTGAAAATGTTCATGCATGTTTAGAGTGATATTTCACATGTTCTGACTTGTTTTTAAGAAGGTCTGAGCATCTTAAAAGATATAAGCTTTCGGGGACACTTGGTCAAGGCCACGTATTGAAGTGACCCTATTATAGTCATCCAAATGAAGTAGTTCAACTTTTTCTGATAATTATTGATCTAGAGAGTCCAGAGAATTGTACTGCACTAGTTTTGAACATTATGATATGAAAATTATTTGATCATAGATGAAACAGACCATTTGCAGCCAATACAGGCAATTTACCATAGGAAATATATGGTTTTAAAGCTTTTTAACAATTATAGCGCCAACTATGGTCCGATCTCCATAAAATTTGGCATGCTTGTTAAAGATGTTATGGCACATATTCCCACCAATTTTTGTGAAGTTCTGAGTTTTCATTTATGATTTATAGGCTTTTTAGTGCATTTTGCCACACCCATTTTCTTTATGACCCTATTATAGCCATGCGCAAAATGCAAAAGTTCAACTTTTTTTTGATAATTATTGATCTAGAGAGTCCATAGAATTGTCCTAGACTGGTCTGGTTCCGATCGGGCGAAAAACCTAGGACTAGTTCGCAAAAGTAGGTTTTTAACATATTCGCGAATAATTAATGAACGGTTTGATTGACAGCAATGGTTCTTGAGGCAAAGTTGTTCAGCATGAGCAGATCTATTAAATGATATGCATTTTGTGACAATAAGTGTAACACCACGTGATTACAGAGCCATAAAACTCGTTAGCGCCAACTAGTGGCCGATTTCTTTCAAAATTCTTACAGACCTCTAGGGCCATGAGTCGAACATGCCCACCGAGTTTCGTTCCGATCGGCCTCCGTTAACCTTGTCTAATAGGTGCTCAAACTTCATTGGCCGATGGCGGCCATGTTTTTTGAGATACACCAATGTCCTCATAGACATACATGGGGCCTTGGACCAAGACACTGCATGCCAATTTTCAAGTCAATCGGACTAACGGTCAGGTGGTTATAGCCTGTTTTATGTTTTTTTCATGTTATAGCGCCACCATGTGGCCAATCGCCACGATTTTTTTACTGTGACCTCAGATTGACCTCTTACATATACGTACCAAGTTTGGTGAAGATACCTCATTCATTTCTGGAGTTATAGCTGTTTTAGTACAATAGGCTCCTCCCACAACATACATTTTGGCGCCCCTTAGCGACCGTGAATCGAAATTTCGACTTTTTTTCGATAATTATTGATATTCAGACTCCAGAGAACATTTCTGCACTGGTTTGGTTCCGATCGGACGAAAAACCTAGGACTAGTTCGCAAAAGTAGGTTTATAACAAAATTCAAAATGGCGGAAAAATTTGCATACCGGAAATGAAATCGGAGATATACGTTTTGTTCTTCAAGTGTCCAGCTTTCCAATGATATAAGACACTTGAGTCTACGACATACGGTCTAGGAGTTATGAACAGTTTCGCGCTTTTGGTTGCTATAGCGCCACCTATGGGCCAATCGGGGTCATACTCTCTGAACCTCTCCTCGATTTTTGTACTACCATCTGGCAAAGTTTCAAGGTTCCAGCTCATACGGTTTGGGCTGCACGATGCGTTTTAGCGGAGAAGAAAAATAATAATAAAAATCAGTACAATTACAATAGGGTTTCAGCACTTCGTGCTTGAACCCCTAATAATAATTAAAGCTGCAAGCAGCATTTATCGGGGTTCAAGCAGTTAAGGCCTTTAAGCACAAAAGCATCAAAAGTGATTAACTTTTATTTAGCAAGCATGTAACTACTAACATAATAGATGGAAAAGACCATTTACAGGAAATACAATAGGAAATATATGGTTTTAAAGCTTTTTAGCAGTTATAGCGCCACCTATCGTCCGATCTTCATAAAAATTGGCATGCTTGTTAAGGATGTTATGTCACATATGCTCACCAATTTTTGTGAAGTTCTGAGTTTTTATTTAGGATTTATAGGCTTTTTAATGTATTTTGACACGCCCATTTTATAAATTACCCTATTACAGCCATCCAAATGCAAAAGTTCAACTTTTTTTTGATAATTATTGATCTAGAGAGTCCAGAGAATTGTCCTAGACTGGTCTGGTTTCGATCGGGCGAAAAACCTAGGACTAGTTCGCAAAAGTAGGTTTTTAACATAATTACAAATATTTAATAAACGGTTTAATTGACAGCATTAGTTCTTGAGGCAAAGTTGTTCAGCATGAGCAGTTCTATCAGATGATATGCATTTTGTGACGATAAGTGTAACACCACGTGATTACAGAGCCATAAAACTCGTTAGCGCCAACTAGTGGCCGATTTCGTTCAAAACTCTTACAGACCTCTAGGGCCATGAGTCGAACATGCCCATCGAGTTTCGTTCCGATCGGCCTCCGTTAGCCTTGTCTAATAGGTGCTCAAATTTCATTGGTCGATGGCGGCCATGTTTTTCGAGATACGCCAATGTCCTCATAGACATACATGGCACCTTGGACCAAGACACTGCATACCAATTTTCAAGTCAATCGGACAAACGGTCACGTGGTCATAGCCCTTTTCATGTTTTTTTCATGTTATAGCGCCACCTAGTGATCAATCGTCGCAATTTTTTTACTATGACCCCAGATTGAACTCATACACAGGTGCACCAAGTTTGGTGAAGATATCTCATTTCCTTTTCGAGTTATAGCCATTTTAGTAAAATAGGCTCCTCCCACAACATTAATTTATCACCCCCTAGCGACCAGGAATCGAAATTTCGACTTTTTTTCGATAATTATTGATCTTCAGACTCCAAAGAACATTTCTGCACTGGTTTGGTTCCGATCGGGCGAAAAACCAGGGACTAGTTTGCAAAAGTAGGTTTTTGACAAAATTCAAAATGGCGGAAAAATTTGCATACCTGAAATAAAATCGGAGATATACGTTTTGACCTTCAGGCGTCCAGCTTTCCAATGATATAGGACACTTGAGTCTAGGACATACGGTCTAGGAGTTATGAGCAGTTTCGCGCTTTTGGTTGCTATAGCGCCACCTATGGGCCAATCTGAGTCATACTTTGATAGGTTCTCCCCAAATTGAGGACTACCATTTGGCCAAGTTTCAAGGTTCCAGCTCTTACGGTTTGGTCTGCACGATGCGTTTTAGGGGAGAATAATAATAATAATTAAAGCTGCAAGCAGCATTTATCGGGGTTCAAGCATTTAAGGCCTTTAAGCACATAAGCATTTAAGACATTAAGTTTTATTTGGAAAGCTTTTAACCACTGAAATAATAGATGGAAAAGACCATTTACAGCCAAAACAGGCAATTTACCATAGGAAATATATGGTTTTCAAAGCTTTTTAACAGTTATAGCGCCACCTATCGTCCGATCTTCATGAAATTTTACATGCTTGTTTAGAATGTTATGGCACATATGCTCACCAATTTTCGTGAAGTTCTGAGCTTTCGTTTAGGATTTATAAGCTTTTGAGTGCATTTTGCCACGCCCATTTTCTTTATGACCCAATATACCCATGTGAAAAATGCTAAAGTTCAACTTTTTTTTGATAATTATTTATCTAGAGAGTCCATAGAATTGTCCTAGACTTGTTTGGTTCCGATCGGGCGAAAAACCTAGGACTAGTTCGCAAAAGTAGGTTTTTAACATAATTACGAATATTTAATGAACGGTTTGATTGACAGCAATAGTTCTTGAGGCAAAGTTGTTCATCATGAGCAGATCTATCAAATGATATGCATTTTGTGACAATAAGTGTAACACCACGTGATTACAGAGCCATTAAACTCGTTAGCGCCAACTAGTGGCCGATTTCTTTCAAAATTCTTACAGACCTCTAGGGGCTTGAGTCGAACATGCCCACTGAGTTTCGTTCTGATTGGCCTCCGTTAACCTTGTCTAATAGGTGCTCAAACTTCATTGGCCGATGGCGGCCATGTTTTTCGAGATACACCAATGTCCTCATAGACATACATGGCACCTTGGACCAAGACACTGCATACCAATTTTCAAGTCAATCGGACAAACGGTCAGGTGGTTATAGCCTGTTTTATGTTTTTTTAATGTTATAGCGCCACCATGTGGCTAATCACCGCGATTTCTTTACTGTGACCTTAGATTGACCTCTTACACATGTGTACCAAGTTTGGTGAAGATAACTCATTTACTTCTGGAGTTATAGCCATTTTAGTAAAACTAGCTCCGCCTCCTTCGAACGTTTTGGCGCCCCTTAGCGACCGTGAATCGAAATTTAAACTTTTTTTTAATAATTATTTATATTCAGAGACCAGAGAACATTTCTGCACTGGTTTGGTTCCGATCGGACAAAAAACCTAGGACTAGTTCGCAAAAGTAGGTTTTGGACAAAATCCAAAATGGCGGAAAATTTGCATACCGGAAAGGAAATCCTTGAGGCCTTTTTTGTTCGGCTTGAGCCAAGGATTCCAATGATATAAGACACTTGAGGCTGTGACAAAGGGTTGGTGAGATTTAAGCAAAAATATGCCATTTTTTTGGTTTTTGCACTGTAGCGCCACCTATTGGCCAATCTGGCTCATATTTTGATAACCTCTCCTCGATTTTTGTACTACCATCTGGCAAAGTTTCAAGTCTCTAGCACTTACGGTTTGGGCTGTACGATGCGTTTTAGGGGAAAATAATAATAATAATAATAAAAATCCTTACAATAACAATAGGGTTTCAGCACTTCGTGCTTGAACCCCTAATAAAAATCAGTACAATTACAATAGGGTTTCAGCACTTCGTGCTTGAACCCCTAATAATAATTAAAGCTGCAAGCAGCATTTATCGGGGTTCAAGCATTTAAGGCCTTTAAGCACATAAGCATTTAAGACATTAAGATTTATTTAGAAAGCTTTTAACAACTGAAATAATAGATGGAAAAGTCCATTTACAGCCAATACAGGCAAGCTTTTTAACAGTTATAGCGCCACCTATTGTCCGATCTCCATGAAACTTTGCACGCTTGTTTACAATGTTATGGCACATATGCTCACCAATTTTTGTGAAGTTCTGAGTTTTCGTTTAGGATTTATAGGCTTTTGAGTGTATTTTGCCACGCCCCTTTTCTTTATGACCCAATTATAGCCATATGAAAAATACAAAAGTTCAACTTTTTTTGATAATTATTTATCTAGAGAGTCCAGAGAATTGTCCTAGACTGGTCTGGTTCCGATCGGGCAAAAAACCTAGGACTAGTTCGCAAAAGTTGGTTTTAGACATATTCGTGAATATTTAATGCACGGTTTGATTGACAGCAATGGTTCTTGAGGAAAAGTTGTTCAGCATGAGCAGGTCTATCGAATGATATGCATTGTGTGACAATAAGTCTAACACCACGTGATTACAGAGCCTTAAAACTCGTTAGCGCCAACTAGTGGCCGATTTCTTTCAAAATTCTTACAGACCTCTAGGGGCTTGAGTCGAACATGCCCACTGAGTTTCGTTCTGATTGGCCTCCGTTAACCTTGTCTAATAGGTGCTCAAACTTCATTGGCCGATGGCGGCCATGTTTTTCGAGATACACCAATGTCCTCATAGACATACATGGCACCTTGGACCAAGACACTGCATACCAATTTTCAAGTCAATCGGACAAACGGTCAGGTGGTTATAGCCTGTTTTATGTTTTTTTAATGTTATAGCGCCACCATGTGGCTAATCACCGCGATTTCTTTACTGTGACCTTAGATTGACCTCTTACACATGTGTACCAAGTTTGGTGAAGATAACTCATTTACTTCTGGAGTTATAGCCATTTTAGTAAAACTAGCTCCGCCTCCTTCGAACGTTTTGGCGCCCCTTAGCGACCGTGAATCGAAATTTAAACTTTTTTTTAATAATTATTTATATTCAGAGACCAGAGAACATTTCTGCACTGGTTTGGTTCCGATCGGACAAAAAACCTAGGACTAGTTCGCAAAAGTAGGTTTTGGACAAAATCCAAAATGGCGGAAAATTTGCATACCGGAAAGGAAATCCTTGAGGCCTTTTTTGTTCGGCTTGAGCCAAGGATTCCAATGATATAAGACACTTGAGTCTGTGACAAAGGGTTGGTTAGATTTAAGCAAAAATATGCCATTTTTTTGGTTTTTGCACTGTAGCGCCACCTATTGGCCAATCTGGCTCATATTTTGATAACCTCTCCTCGATTTTTGTACTACCATCTGGCAAAGTTTCAAGTCTCTAGCACTTACGGTTTGGGCTGTACGATGCGTTTTAGGGGAAAATAATAATAATAATAATTAAAGCTGCAAGCAGCATTTAGCGGGGTTCAAGCATTTAGGGTCTTTAAGCACATAAGGCAGTTTAGTGAGTTGTCTGAATTTTTGTTTAGGATTTACAGGCTTTTGAGTGTTTTTTGCCATACCCATTTTCTAAATGATCCTGTTACAGCCAGGCCAATGCAAAAGTTAAAGTTTTTTATATAATTAATAATCTAGAGCTTCCAGAGAATTGTACTGCACTGGTATATTTCCGATCGGGCGAAAAACCTAGGACTAGTTCGCAAAAGTAGGTTTTTAACATAATCGCAAGTATTTAATGAACAAATTGATTGACAGCAGTAGTTCTTGAGGCAAAGTTGTTCAGTATGAGGAGATCTATCAAATGATATGCATCACGTGATTACATAGCCGTAAAACCTGTTAGCGTCAACTAGTGGCTGATTTTTCAAAATTCTTACAGACCTCTAGGGCCACGAAGTCGAACATGCCCACCGAGTTTCGTTCTGATCGGCCTCCGTTAAGAGCAAACTAACAGCTTTGAATTAAAATGGTGAGTTTATCCTGTTGTAAACATCAACCATGCCTGTTGACAGTTCTCTTTTGTGGGAAGGGAATGAAAAGTTCTCAAATCCACAGCACAGCCTCAGACATAACATTTATATCCATGATCTGCCATTTTCACTATTGTCCTTGCTTGCTTCTTCACAATACCTGCAGATCTTCTGATGATTCGGCTGTGCAGGTCCACATTAACACTGCCTGGCCTAGAACATGGACTGGAAAATGCAAATTTGGGGGGTATAAATATTAATGATCCTGACTCCAACGTCACAGTCGGTGTTATGGTGGGATTCACTCATTTTTCAGCGGTCTTTTGCAAACAGGAGATTTACACATGAAGGAGGAAACAATGGTGTTTGAGGCTCACGGTATGTCAGTTCCATGTCCAGAACTCTTATCATTCAACTATGCCAAGATAAATACAGTTTTCAATTGTATGGCACCTTTAAAATAGATGATTAGTAATATAATGCTTACTTGGAGTCTGAAATGGCTTTAACAAAAGAAGAAAAATATTCTTAGATTTCTGTTCATTCTAATCATGTACAAATAAAGTAGCACAGTAAGATTACATTTATTTGAATGCATTAGTGAGTGTGTGATTGTGCTGTGTGTGCAGCGTGTCAATACTAAAAGTGAAGGTGTAGTTGATATCTTTGGTGATAATATCTGTAGTAATCATAAAAAAACAATTAAGAAATAAAGAATTAAAATTACAAATAATATTCTATTAAGATATGAGTTACAATAACATGATTTGCAATAGTAATAATATCAATAATATATGCACAATACACACAGATTAGACTATCAGGTCTGTGTTTTACAAAAACATTAGTATTGCAGCCAATGTGAGTCTGTGGGATTTATAAACAGACAAAATATGATTTGAAATGTTATTTTAATGATTTTATTAAGTTTAAACAATATTTCAAATGGAAAAAAAATGAAAAATAATATTTTAGTGAGCAGAATGAACCAATGAGTGTTCTTCTTCTGGTGGTTAAAATGTAAATGAAAACAATAATACTTAAACAATAATACTTAATACACTAACCATGCTTGAACACACACATGCACACAATTTTTTTTGTAGATGTAGATATTTAAAATAAAAGATAGGTAACAAAATGATAATTGCAAATCTCCTCTGTATAACACCATTTTCAGATTTCAAATTAATCACTGAGAGGCAGAATTGTTCAAACTGAGAGCTCAGTAAAAATGAAGTGATAAACTTTGACAAAACATGACTGTGTTATAATAGGTGATTTTCATGCAAGTAATTTTATATAGTCCAAAAACTAATGCAAAAGCACAGATGAAAATATTTTATTAAGTAGAATGTCCTGCAGAGGGCAGGAGAAGACCACTAATTGACTCACTTTCATTTGAAAGACTTTTTTATCCACCAGTAAAACAAAGCAGTTTCTCCATGTTATTTCCATTAAGCATGCTTACACACACAGACACACACACAAACACAAACACATCCATCCACACACACACACACACAGACACACACACAAAGACAAATATGTTTTCAATGTTTTTATGATGTGATATTGTGAAAATATCTTCATCTCCTCATCTTGAACAACTTTGCCTCAAGAATCACTAATGTCAATCAAACCGTTCATAATCATAATAAAAAAATAAAATATATACAAATATCATAATAAAAAAAACATCATAATAAAAAAGATTGCTTCTTAAAGCATTTGTTTATTTCCCAATACTGAATCGAATTAAAAGATCATGCGTAATCCTGCTGCTCCCTCTAGTGGACAACAGTGGTATTATAGCTTACATTTTACAGTTGAGGTGTTTGAATGAATGAATGGGAATTTGTTTTTTTACTTATATCTCAGGAACCAAAAGGCGAAAAATTCTGAAACTCAGAGCATAGATAGTGCTTGAGGAGCCCTGTTGAATGAGACCATCAGGGTGTTTTTGGGCGATTGGGGCTGGGAGTTATGACTGTTATAAGGCATATCTATTCGAGCTATTATCTCTGGAATGCCCAGGGCAGATAACACCACATTTGAATCGAAGCTAGCCAAGGACGTGCCCTTTCCAACGAGCTCTTACACAATGTTCGGGGTGGTCTGGGTCGGGAGTAATGGCCGTTCAAAATCGGGGGTCCCGCGGGCTGGCGATGCGCGGGGGGCGCGCTCCCGAGGCCCGCGAGGACACGTTTCGATCAAGAGCCCGGAGAGGTCCTCACCATCAAAATTTGAGCGCGCAACGACTTTCCGTTTTCGAGTTATGAATGAATTTGTATTCGGGGGCGTGGCTTAAATGCCGTTATACTTTCGTTTCATTTCATTCACTTACTTTCGTCCATTTCCATATCTCAGTGTAACACAATTGTCAATAGTAATACTCAATAGATGAGTTTTGACAAAATGTGATTGTAAATGTTAAAATAATGATTTTATAAAGTCTAAATATGAATTTTATAACAATATTAGGGAGTAGTATGATGAAATGACAGCAGGGGGCAGTAAAATACCACTTATTGGCTTAATATGTCATTATATTCATATAAAATCACCTTTTGAAGAAGTTAAACTTTTTTTCTGATAATTATTGATCTAGAGAGTTCAGAGAATTGTGCTGCACTGGTTTTGAACATTATGATATGAACATTATACGATAATAGATAGAAGACACCATTTACAGCAAATACAGGCAATTTACCATAGGAAATATATGGCTTTAAAGCATTTTAACAGTTATAGCGCCACCTATGCTCCGATCTCCATAAAAATGTCCATGCTTCTTTAGCATGTTATGTCACATATGCTCATCAATTTTTGTGAAGTTCTGAGTTTTCATTTAGGATTTATAGGCTTTTTAGTGTATTTTGCCACGCCCATTTTCTAAATGACCCTATTACAGCCATCCAAATGCAAAAGTTCAACTTTTTTTCGATAATTATTGATCTAGAGAGTCCAGAGAATTACCCTAGACTGGTCTGGTTCTGATCGGGCAAAAAACCAGGGACTAGTTCGCAAAAGTAGGTTTTTAACATGTTTGCCAATATTTAATGAACAGTTTGATTGACAGTAGTGGTTCTTGAGGCAAAGTTGTTCAGCATGAGCAGATCTATCAAATGATATGCATAATGTGACAATAAGTTTAACACCACGTGATTACAGAGCCATAAAACTCGTTAGCGCCAACTAGTGGCCGATTTCTTTCAAAAATCTTACATACCTCTAGGGCCATGAGTTGAACATGCCCATCGAGTTTTGTTCCGATCGGCCTCCGTTAACCTTGTCTAATAGGTGCTCAACTTCATTGGCTGATGGCGGCCATGTTTTTCGAGATACGCCAATGTCATCATAGATATACATGGCACCCTGGACCATGAGACTGCATACCAATTTTCAAGTCAATTGGACTAACGGTCAGGTGGTTATAGCCCTTTTCATGTTTTTTTCATGTTATAACGCCACCTAGTGTTCAATCGTCGCGATTTTTTTACTGTGACCCCAGATTGAACTCATACATATGTGTTCCGAGTTTGGTGAAAATATCTAATTTCGTTCATGAGTTATAACCATTTTAGTAAACTGGCTCCGCCTCCTGCAAACGTTTTGACGCCCCTTAGCAACCGTGGATCGAAATTTCAACTTTTTTTCGATAATTACTGATAATCAGACTCCAGAGAACATTTCTGCACTGGTTTGGTTCCGATTGGCCAAAAAAACCCTCTACTAGTTTGCAAAAGTAGGTTTTAGACAAAATTCAAAATGGCGGAAAAATTTGCATACCGGAAATGAAATTGAAGATATACATTTTGTCCGTCTTGAGACAAGGATTACAGTGATATAAGACACTTGAGTCTGTGACAAAGGGTTAAGGAGATTTAAGCAAAACCGTGATTTTTTTTGGTTTTTGGCACTATAGCGCCACCTATGGGCCAATCGGGGTCATACTCTCTGAACCTCTCCTCGATTTTTGTACTACCTTCTGGCCAAGTTTCAAGTCTCTAGCACTTACGGTTTGGGCTGCACGATGCGTTTTACGGCAGAAGAATAATAATAATAATAAAAATCAGTACAATTACAATAGGGTTTCAGCATTTCATGCTTGAACCCCTAATAAAAATCCTTACAATAACAATAGGGTTTCAGCACTTCGTGCTTGAACCCCTAATAATAATAATAATAAAAATCAGCACAATTACAATAGGGTTTCAGCACTTCGTGCTTGAACCCCTAATAATTAAAGCTGCAAGCAGCATTTATCGGGGTTCAAGCAATTAAGGCCTTTAAGCATAAAAGCATCAAAAGTTATTAAGATTTATTTAGCAAGCATGTAACTACTGACATAATAGATGAAAAAGACCATTTACCATAGGAAATATATGGTTTTAAAGCTTTTTAACAGTTATAGCGCCACCTTTGGTCCGATCTCCATAAAATTTGGCATGCTTGTTAATGATGTTATTTCACATATGTTCACCAATTTTTGTGAAGTTCTGAGTTTTTATTTATGATTTATAGGGTTTTTTATTTATTTTGCCCTGCCCATTTTATAAATGACCCTATTACAGCCATCCAAATGCAAAAGTTCAACTTTTTTTTGATAATTATTGATCTAGAGAGTCCAGAGAATTGTCCTAGACTGGTCTGGTTCCGATCGGGCGAAAAACCAGGGACTAGTTCGCAAAAGTAGGTTTTTAACATATTCATGAATATTTAATGAACGGTTTGATTGACAGCAATGGTTCTTGAGGCAAAGTTGTTCAGGATGAGGAGGTCTATCCAATGATAATGCATTTTGTGACGAAATTTGTTACACCACGTGATTACAGAGCCTTAAAACTCGTTAGCGCCAACTAGTGGCCGATTTCTTTCAAAATTCTTACAGACCTCTAGGGCCATGAGATGAACATGCCCATCGAGTTTCGTTCCGATCGGCCTCCGTTAACCTTGTCTAATAGGTGCTCAACTTCATTGGCCAATGGCGGCCATGTTTTTTTAGATACGCCAATTTCCTCATAGACATATATGGCACCTTGGGCCAAGACACTGCATACCAATTTTCAAGTCAATCGGACTAACGGTCAGGTGGTTATAGCCCTTTTCATGTTTTTTCCATGTTATAGCGCCACCTATTGTTCAATCGTCGCGATTTTTTTACTGTGACCCCAGACTGAACCCATACACATGTGTACCGAGTTTGGTTAAGCTATCTCATTTACTTTTTGAGTTAAAGCCATTTTAGTAAAATAGGCTCCTCCCACAATGTTTATTTTATGCCCCCTAGCGACCATGAATCGAAATTTAGAATTTGTTTTGATAATTATTTATCTTCAGACTCCATAGAACATTTCTGCACTGGTTTGGTTCCGATCGGACAAAAAACCTAGGACTAATTAGCAAAAGTAGTTTTTTGACAAAATTCAAAATGGCGGAAAAATTTCCATACCGGAAATGAAATCGGAGATATACGTTTTGTTCATCACGTTTCCAGCTTTCCAATGATATAAGACACTTGAGTCTACGACATACGGTCTAGGAGTTATGAGCAGTTTTGCGCTTTTGGTTGTTATAGCGCCACCTATGGGCCAATCGGGGTCATAATCTCTGAACCTCTCCTCGATTTTTGTACTACCATCTGGCAAAGTTTCAAGTCTCCAGCCCTTACGGTTTGGGCTGCACGATGCGTTTTACGGCAGAAGAATAATAATAATTAAAGCTGCAAGCAGCATTTATCGGGGTTCAAGCAATTAAGGCCTTTAAGGCCTTTAAGCATAAAAGCATCAAAAGTTATTAAGATTTATTTAGCAAGCATGTAACTACTGACATAATAGATGAAAAAGACCATTTACCATAGGAAATATATGGTTTTAAAGCTTTTTAACAGTTATAGCGCCACCTTTGGTCCGATCTCCATAAAATTTGGCATGCTTGTTAATGATGTTATTTCACATATGTTCACCAATTTTTGTGAAGTTCTGAGTTTTTATTTATGATTTATAGGGTTTTTTATTTATTTTGCCCTGCCCATTTTATAAATGACCCTATTACAGCCATCCAAATGCAAAAGTTCAACTTTTTTTTGATAATTATTGATCTAGAGAGTCCAGAGAATTGTCCTAGACTGGTCTGGTTCCGATCGGGCGAAAAACCAGGGACTAGTTCGCAAAAGTAGGTTTTTAACATATTCATGAATATTTAATGAACGGTTTGATTGACAGCAATGGTTCTTGAGGCAAAGTTGTTCAGGATGAGGAGGTCTATCCAATGATAATGCATTTTGTGACGAAATTTGTTACACCACGTGATTACAGAGCCTTAAAACTCGTTAGCGCCAACTAGTGGCCGATTTCTTTCAAAATTCTTACAGACCTCTAGGGGCTTGAGCCAAACATGCCCACCGAGTTTCATTCTGATCGGACTTCGTTAACCTTGTCTAATAGGTGCTCAAACTTCATTGGCCGATGGCGGCCATGTTTTTCGAGATACACCAATGTCCTCATAGACATACATGGCACCTTGGACCAAGACACTGCATACCAATTTTCAAGTCAATCGGACAAACGGTCAGGTGGTTATAGCCTGTTTTATGTTTTTTTCATGTTATAGCGCCACCTAGTGTTCAATCGTCGCGATTTTTTTACTGTGACCCCAGATTGAACTATTACACATGTGTACCGAGTTTGGTGAAGATACCTCATTTATTTCTCGAGTTATAGCCGTTTTAGTAAAATAGGCTCCTCCCACAACGTACGTTTTGGCGCCCCCTAGCGACCGTGAATTGAAATTTCAACTTTTTTTCGATAATTATTGATATTCAGGCTCCAGAGAACATTTCTGCACTGGTTTGGTTCCAATCGGACGAAAAACCTAGGACTAGTTCGCAAAAGTAGGTTTTTGACAAAATTCAAAATGGCGGAAAAAATTCCCAGGCGGAAATGAAATCGGAGATATACGTTTTGACCGTCTTGAGCCAAGGATTACAGTGATATAAGACACTTGATTCTATGACAAACCGTCTAGGAGTTATGGCTGATTTCATACTTTTGCTTGCTATAGCGCCACCTATTGGCCAATCGGGGTCATACTTTGATAGGTTCTCCCCAAATTGAGGACTACCATTTGGCTGAGTTTCAAGTCTCCAGCATTTACGGTTTGGGCTGCACGATGCGTTTTAGGGGAAAATAATAATAATAATTAAAGCTGCAAGCAGCATTTATCGGGGTTCAAGCAATTAAGGCCTTTAAGGCCTTTAAGCATAAAAGCATCAAAAGTTATTAAGATTTATTTAGCAAGCATGTAACTACTGACATAATAGATGAAAAAGACCATTTACCATAGGAAATATATGGTTTTAAAGCTTTTTAACAGTTATAGCGCCACCTTTGGTCCGATCTCCATAAAATTTGGAATGCTTGTTAATGATGTTATTTCACATATGTTCACCAATTTTTGTGAAGTTCTGAGTTTTTATTTATGATTTATAGGCTTTTTTATTCATTTTGACTCGCCCATTTTATAAATGACCCTATTACAGCCATCCAAATGCAAAAGTTCAACTTTTTTTTGATAATTATTGATCTAGAGAGTCCAGAGAATTGTCCTAGACTGGTCTGGTTCCGATCGGACGAAAAACCAGGGACTAGTTCGCAAAAGTAGGTTTTTAACATATTCATGAATATTTAATGAACTGTTTGATTGACAGCAATAGTTCTTGAGGCAAAGTTGTTCAGGATGAGGAGATCTATCAAATGATAATGCATTTTGTGACGAAATTTGTTACACCACGTGATTACAGAGCCTTAAAACTCGTTAGCGCCAACTAGTGGCCGATTTCTTTCAAAATTCTTACAGACCTCTAGGGGCTTGAGCCAAACATGCCCACCGAGTTTCGTTCTGATCGGACTTCGTTAACCTTGTCTAATAGGTGCTCAAACTTCATTGGCCGATGGCGGCCATGTTTTTCGAGATACACCAATGTCCTTATAGACATACATGGCACCTTGGACCAAGACACTGCATACCAATTTTCAAGTCAATCGGACAAACGGTCAGGTGGTTATAGCCTGTTTTATGTTTTTTTCATGTTATGGCGCCACCTAGTGTTCAATCGTCGCGATTTTTTTACTGTGACCCCAGACTGAACTATTACACATTTGTACCGAGTTTGGTGAAGATACCTCATTTATTTCTGGAGTTATAGCCGTTTTAGTAAAATAGGCTCCTCCCACAACGTACGTTTTGGCGCCCCCTAGCGACCGTGAATTGAAATTTCAACTTTTTTTCAATAATTATTGATCTTCAGGCTCCAGAGAACATTTCTGCACTGGTTTGGTTCCAATCGGACGAAAAACCTAGGACTAGTTCGCAAAAGTAGGTTTTTGACAAAATTCAAAATGGCGGAAAATTTTCCCAGGCGGAAATGAAATCGGAGATATACGTTTTGACCGTCTTGAGCCAAGGATTACAGTGATATAAGACACTTGATTCTATGACAAACCGTCTAGGAGTTATGGCTGATTTCATACTTTTGCTTGCTATAGCGCCACCTATTGGCCAATCGGGGTCATATTTTGATAGGTTCTCCCCAAATTGAGGACTACCATTTGGCTGAGTTTCAAGTCTCCAGCCTTTACGGTTTGGGCTGCACAATGCGTTTTAGGGGAAAATAATAATAATAATTAAAGCTGCAAGCAGCATTTATCGGGGTTCAAGCAGTTAAGGCCGTTAAGGACTTTAAGCACAAAAGCATCAAAAGTTATAAAGTTTTATTTAGCAAGCATGTAACCATTGACATCATAGATGGAAAAGACCATGTTCTAGCATCATTTACCATGATATACCACATTCTAGCATGATTTACCATAGTTTATCATGATTTACCATGGTTTACCATGATTTACCTTGTTCTAACATAGTTTACCATGAATTTATCTGTTTACCTTGATTTACCATGTTCTAGCATGATTTACCATGATATATCACGTTCTAGAATGATTTACCAGGATTCTAGCATGATTCACCTTGATACACCACATTCTAGTATGATTTACTATGATTTACCATGTTTCTAGCGTGATTTACCATGATTTACCACATTACTAGCAATTATGTGAAGTGTCAGTGCAAATGAAGTGATAAACACTGTCAAAATATGATTTTGTTATAATAGTTATTGTTATATTAGTGATTTGCACAAAGCACATGTGAAAAGACTTCATAAGTAGAATGGCCAGCAGAGGGCACTAGAAGACCACTTATTGGCTCAGTTTCACTTTAAATTTCATTATTTTTACCAGTTTTCTGCACTAAATCAAACCAGTTTTTCCATGTTAACTCAATAATGCATGCTTACACACACACACACACACACAAAGACAAATGTTGTTGTTTTTTTCAATGCTATTGGGATATGTCATTATGAAAATATATGTCAATGGTCTACAAACATTTCACAAAGTCTTTGTAAGCTATTAATCAGATTATTCAGAATTTATTCAGAAACCTAAGACTACACACACACATTATGTTGCAGATACAGATATTTGAAATATATGATGTGATCAAACTGTCAATACTAATACTTTAACAGATGGATTTTGAGTAAATGTAATTGTAAATGTTAAAATAGGGAATGACTATTTTAAACAGCAGGGGGCAGTAAAATACACTTATTGGCTTAATATGCCATTATATCCATATCATTTTCACCTTTTTAACTGTTATAGATGCAAATTTTGTCCGATCTGTCTGAAAATTTCCATGCAAGTTCAGAGTGATATTTCACATGTTCTGACTTGTTTTTAAGAAGGTTTGAACATTCATTAAAGAGATATAGGCTTTCGGGGACACTTGGTAAAGGCCACATTTTGAAGTGAACCTATTATAGCTATCCAAATGAAGTAGTTCAACCTTTTCTGACAATTATTGTTCTAGTGAGTCCAGAGAATTGTATTGCACTAGTTTTTAACATTATGATATGAAAATTATATGATCAGAGATGGAAAAGACCATTTATAGCCAATACAGGCAGTTTACCATAGGAAATATATGGTTTTAAAGCCTTTTAACAGTTATAGCGCCAACTATTGTCCGATCTCCATAAAACTTTGCAATCTTATTAATGATGGTATGTCACATATGCTCACCAATTTTTGTGAAGTTCTGAGTTTTTGTTTTGGATTTATAGGCTTTTGATTGCATTTTGCCACGCCCATTTTATAAACGACCCTATTACAGCAATCCAAATGCAAAAGTTCAACTTTTTTTCAATAATTATTGATCTAGAGAGTCCAGAGAATTGTCCTAGACTGGTCTGGTTCCGATCGGGCGAAAAACCTAGGACTAGTTCGCAAAAGTAGGTTTTTAACATATTCATGAATATTTAATGAACTGTTTGATTGACAGCAATGGTTCTAGAGGCAAAGTTGTTCAGCATGAGCAGATCTATCATATGATATGCATTTTGTGACGATAAGTGTAACACCACGTGATTACAGAGCCATAAAACTCGTTAGCGCCAACTAGTGGCCGATTTCTTTCAAAATTCTTACAGACCTCTAGGGGCTTGAGCCGAACATGCCCACTGAGTTTCGTTCTGATCGGCCTCCGTTAACCTTGTGTAATAGGTGCTCAAACTTCATTGGCCGATAGCGGCCATGTTTTTTGAGATACACCAATGTCCTCATAGACATACATGGCACCTTGGACCAAGACACTGCATACCAATTTTCAAGTCAATCGGACTAACGGTCAGGTGGTTATAGCCTGTTTTATGTTTTTTTCATATTATAGCGCCACCATGAGGCCAATCACCGCGATTTTTTTACTGTGACCTCAACTTGAGCTCCTACATATGTGTACCGAGTTTGGTGAAAATATCTCATTTCGTTCACGAGTTATAGCCATTTTCGTATAATTAGCTCCGCCTCCTGTGAACGTTTTGATACCCCTTAGCAACCGTGGATCGAAATTTTACATTTTTTTCGATAATTATTGATCTTCTGACTCCTGTGAATATTTCTGCACTGGTTTGGTTCCGATCGGGCGAAAAACCAGGGACTAGTTCGCAAAAGTAGGTTTTGGACATAATCCAAAATGGCGGGAAAATTTGCATACCGGAAATGAAATCCTTGAGGCCTTTTTTGTTCGGCTTGACCCAAGGATTCCAAAGATATAAGACACTTGAGTCTGTGACAAAGGGTTGATGAGATTTAAGCAAAAATATGCCATTTTTTTGTTTTTTGCACTGTAGCGCCACCTATTGGCCAATCTAGCTCATATTCTCTGAACCTCTCCTCGATTTTTGTACTACCTTCTGGCCAAGTTTCAAGTCTCTAGCACTTACGGTTTAGGCTGCACGATGCGTTTTACGGCAGAATAATAATAATAATTAAAGCTGCAAGCAGCATTTATCGGGGTTCAAGCAATTAAGGCCTTTAAGGCCTTTAAGCATAAAAGCATCAAAAGTTATTAAGATTTATTTAGCAAGCATGTAACTACTGACATAATAGATGAAAAAGACCATTTACCATAGGAAATATATGGTTTTAAAGCTTTTTAACAGTTATAGCGCCACCTATGGTCCGATCTCCATAAAATTTTGCATGCTTGTTAATGATGTTATGTCACATATTCCCACCAATTTTTGTGAAGTTCTGAGTTTTCATTTATGATTTATAGGCTTTTTAGTGCATTTTGCCACACCCATTTTCTTTATGACCCTATTATAGCCATGCGCAAAATGCAAAAGTTCAACTTTTTTTTGATAATTATTGATCTAGAGAGTCCATAGAATTATCCTAGACTGGTCTGGTTCCGATCGGGCGAAAAACCTAGGACTAGTTCGCAAAAGTAGGTTTTTAACATATTCGCAAATAATTAATGAACGGTTTGATTGACAGCAATAGTTCTTGAGGCAAAATTGTTCATCATGTGCAGATCTATCAAATGATATGCATTTTGTGACGATAAGTGTAACACCACGTGATTACAGAGCCATAAAACTCGTTAGCGCCAACTAGTGGCCGATTTCTTTCAAAATTCTTACAGACCTCTACGGCCATGACTCGAACATGCCCATCGAGTTTCGTTCCGATCGGCCTCCGTTAACCTTGTCTAATAGGTGCTCAAACTTCATTGGCCGATGGCGGCCATGTTTTTTGAGATACGCCAATGTCCTCATAGACATATATGGCACCTTGGGCCAAGACACTGCATACCAATTTTCAAGTCAATCGGACTAATGGTCAGGTGGTTATAGCCTGTTTTATGTTTTATTCATGTTATAGCGCCACCATGTGGCCAATCGCCGCGATTTTTTTACTGTGACCCCAGAGTGACCTCTTACACATGTGTACCGAGTTTGGTGATTATACCTCATTTAGTTCTGGAGTTATAGCCATTTTAGTAAAATAGGCTCCTCCCACAACATACATTTTGGCGCCCCTTAGCGACCGTGATTCGAAATTTCAACTTTTTTTCGATAATTATTGATCTTCAGTCTCCAGAGAACATTTCTGCACTGGTTTGGTTCCGATCGGGCAAAAAACCTAGGACTAGTTCGCAAAAGTAGGTTTTTAACAAAATTCAAAATGGCGGAAAAATTTGCATACCGGAAATGAAATCGGAGATATACATTTTGTTCTTCAGGTATCCAGCTTTCCAATGATATGATACATTTGAGTCTACGACATACGGTCTAGGAGTTCTGAGCAGTTTCGCGCTTTTGGTTGCTATAGCGCCACCTATGGGCCAATCGGGGTCATACTCTCTGAACCTCTCCTCGATTTTTGTACTACCATCTGGCAAAGTTTCAAGGTTCCAGCTCTTACGGTTTGGGCTGCACGATGCGTTTTAGCGGAGAAGAAAAATAATAATAAAAATCAGTACAATTACAATAGGGTTTCAGCACTTCGTGCTTGAACCCCTAATAATAAAAATCAGCACAATTACAATAGGGTTTCAGCATTTCATGCTTGAACCCCTAATTAAAGCTGCAAGCAGCATTTATCGGGGTTCAAGCAGTTAAGGCCTTTAAGGCATTTAAGCACAAAAGCATCAAAAGTTATTAAGATTTATTTAGCAAGCATGTAACCACTGACATAATAGATGGAAAAGACCATTTACAGCCAATACAGGCAATTTGCCATGGGATATATATGGTTTTAAAGCTTTTTAACAGTTATAGCGCCACCTATGGTCCGATCTCCATAAAATTGTTTACTGTGACCTCAAATTGAACCCATACACATGTGTACTGAGTTTGGTGAAGATATCTCATTTGCTTCTTGAGTTATAGCCATTTGAGTAAAATAGGCTCCTCCCACAACGATTTGCCACATTCTAGAATTATTTAATATGATTCTAGCATGATTTACTATCATATACCATGTTCCAGAATGATTTATTAGGATTCTAGCATGATTTACCTTGATACACCTCATTTCAGTATTATTTACTATGATTTACAATGTTTCTAGCATGATTAACCACATTACTAGCAATTATGTGAAGTGTCAGTGCAAATGAGGTGATGAACACTGACAAAATATTATTGTGTTATAATAGTTAGTTATATACGTGATTTTTAGTGTGTGTCCAAGTATGAATGCAAAACCACATGTAAAATATTTCATTATTAAGTAGAATGGCCAGCAGAGGGCACTAGAAGACCACTTATTGGCTCACTTTCACTTTAAACCAGTTTTCTGCACTAAAGCAAACCAGTTTTTCCATGTTAACTCAATGCATGCTTACACACACACACACACACACACACACACACACACACACACACACGCACACACAGCATAGTTAACCATGATTTACCATGATATACCACGTTCTAGTATTATTTACCAGGAGATAAACGACAATCTAGTATTATTTACTTTGATTTACCATGTTTCTAGCCTGATTTATCACATTACTAGCAATTATTTGAAGTGTCAGTGCAAATAAAGTGATTAACACTGACAAAATATGATTGTGTTATAATAGTTATTGCTATATAAGTGATTTTTAGTGTGTATTCAAGTATAAATGCAAGCACATGTGGAAAATTTTAATTAATAAGTAGAATGGCCAGCAGAGGGCAGTAGAAGACCACTTATTGGCTCACTTTCACTTTAAACCTCATGATTTTGACCAGTTTTCTGCACTAAAGCAAACCAGTGTTTCCATGTTAACTCAATAATGCATACTTGCTACATATGCTACACACAATAATGCTACACACACACACACACACACACACACAAATGTTTCAGTGATATTGGTGTCACATTCACCTTCATCACATTCACCTTCTGTCTTCATCACATTCACCATCTGTCGTCATCACCTGTACCTGCTCCTCATCACCCTCCTCATCATCACCTGCTCCTCATCATCATAACCGTCACCTGTTGTCCTTGTCTTGATCTGTGTATTTAAGTTCCCCTCTCATCCATTATCATTGTCGGTTATTGTTTGTGCACTAGCACTCTGTTATGTTTGTTTTCATGTTGGAAAATAAAACCTTTGTTATATTTGTACCACACACACACACACACACACACACACACACACACACACACACACACACACACACACACACACACCATCATTTATCATGATTTACCATGGCTGATACCAATACCAATATGAGAAAATGACTATTTTAAACAGCAGGGGGCAGTAAAATACCACTTATTGGCTTAACATGCCATTAATTCATATCAGTTTCACCTTTTTAACTGTTATAGAGGCAAATTTTGTCCGATCGGTCTGAAAATTGTCATGCTTGTTCAGGGTGATATTTCACACGTTCTGACTTGTTTTTAAGAAGGTCTGAGCATTGATTAAAGAGATATAGGCTTTCGGGGACACTTGGTAAAGGCCAGATTTTGAAGTGAACCTATTATAGCTATCCAAATGAAGTAGTTCAACTTTTTCTGACAATTATTGATCTAGTGAGTCCAGAGAATTGTATTGCACTAGTTTTTAACATTATGATATGACAATTATATGATCAGAGATGGAAAAGACCATTTATAGCCAATACAGGCAGTTTACCATAGGAAATATATGTTTTTAAAGCCTTTTAACAGTTATAGCGCCACCTATCGTCCGATCTCCATACAATTTTTCATGCTTGTTAATGATGTTATGTCACATATGCTGACCAATTTTTGTGAAGTTCTGAGTTTTTATTTGGGATTTATAGGCTTTTTAATGTATTTTGACAAGCCCATTTTATAAATTACCCTATTACAGCCATCCAAATGCAAAAGTTCAACTTTTTTTTGATAATTATTGATCTAGAGAGTCCAGAGAATTGTCCTAGACTGGTCTGGTTCCGATCGGGCAAAAAACCTAGGACTAGTTCGCAAAAGTAGGTTTTTAACATATTAATGAATAATTAATGAACAGTTTGATTGACAGCAATGGTTCTTGAGGCAAAGTTGTTCAGGATGAGGAGATCTATCAAATGATATGCATATTGTGTGGATATTTGTAACACCACGTGATTACAGAGCCGTAAAACTCGTTAGCGCCAACTAGTGGCCGATTTCTTTCAAAATTCTTACAGACCTTTAGGGCCATGAGCCGAACAGGCCCATTGAGTTTCGTTCTGATCGGCCTCCGTTAACCTTGTCTAATAGGTGCTCAAACTTCGTTGGCCGATGGCGGCCATGTTTTTTGAGATACGCCAATGTCCTCATACACATACATGGCACCTTGGACCAAGACACTGCATACCAATTTTCAAGTCAATCGGACTAACGGTCAGGTGGTTATAGCCTGTTTTATGTTTTTTTCATTTTATAGCGCCACCATGAGGCCAATCGTCGCGATTTTTTTACTGTGACCCCACAGTAAGCTCATACACATGTGTACCAAGTTTGGTGAAGATACCTCATTTACATCGGGAGTTATAGCCATTTTAGTAAAATAGGCCCCTCCCACAACGTACGTTTTGGCGCCCCTTAGCGACCGTGAATCGAAATTTCCACTTTTTTTCGATAATTATTGATATTCAGTCTCCAGAGAACATTTCTGCACTAGTTTGGTTCCAATCGGGCAAAAAACCAGGGACTAGTTCGCAAAAGTAGATTTTTGACAAAATTCAAAATGGCGGAAAATCTATCATGGCGGAAATGAAATCGGAGATATACGTTTTGTTCGTCAGGCGTCCAGCTTTCCAATGATATAAGACACTTGAGTCTACGACATACGGTCTAGGAGTTATGAGCAGTTTCGCGCTTTTGGTTGTTATAGCGCCACCTATGGGCCAATCGGGGTCATAATCTCTGAACCTTTCCTCGATTTTTGTACTACCATCTGTCAAAGTTTCAAAGTTCCAGCTCTTACGGTTTGGGCTGCACGATGCGTTTTACGGCGGAATAATAATAATAATTAAAGCTGCAAGCAGCATTTATCGGGGTTCAAGCAGTTAAGGCCTTTAAGGCATTTAAGCACAAAAGCATCAAAAGTTATTAAGATTTATTTAGCAAGCATGTAACCACTGACATAATAGATGGAAAAGACCATTTACAGCCAATACAGGCAATTTGCCATGGGATATATATGGTTTTAAAGCTTTTTAACAGTTATAGCGCCACCTATGGTCCGATCTCCATAAAATTGTTTACTGTGACCTCAAATTGAACCCATACACATGTGTACTGAGTTTGGTGAAGATATCTCATTTACTTCTTGAGTTATAGCCATTTGAGTAAAATAGGCTCCTCCCACAACGATTTGCCACATTCTAGAATTATTTAATATGATTCTAGCATGATTTACTATCATATACCATGTTCCAGAATGATTTATTAGGATTCTAGCATGATTTACCTTGATACACCTCATTTCAGTATTATTTACTATGATTTACAATGTTTCTAGCATGATTAACCACATTACTAGCAATTATGTGAAGTGTCAGTGCAAATGAGGTGATGAACACTGACAAAATATTATTGTGTTATAATAGTTAGTTATATACGTGATTTTTAGTGTGTGTCCAAGTATGAATGCAAAAGCACATGTAAAATATTTCATTATTAAGTAGAATGGCCAGCAGAGGGCACTAGAAGACCACTTATTGGCTCACTTTCACTTTAAACCAGTTTTTCCATGTTAACTCAATGCATGCTTACACACACACACACACACACACACACACACACACACACACACACACACACACACACACACACACACAGCATAGTTAACCATGATTTACCATGATATACCACGTTCTAGTATTATTTATCAGGAGATAAACGACAATCTAGTATTATTTACTTTGATTTACCATGTTTCTAGCCTGATTTATCACATTACTAGCAATTATTTGAAGTGTCAGTGCAAATAAAGTGATTAACACTGACAAAATATGATTGTGTTATAATAGTTATTGCTATATAAGTGATTTTTTTAGTGTGTATTCAAGTATGAATGCAAGCACATGTTGAAATATTTCATTAATAAGTAGAATGGCCAGCAGAGGGCAGTAGAAGACCACTTATTGGCTCACTTTCACTTTAAACCAGTTTTCTGCACTAAAGCAAACCAGTTTATCCATGTTAACTCAATGCATGCTTACACACACACACACACACACACAGCATAGTTAACCATGATTTACCATGATTTACCACATTACTAGCAATTATTTGAAGTGTCAGTGCAAATAAAGTGATTAACACTGACAAAATATGATTGTGTTATAATAGTTATTGCTATATAAGTGATTTTTAGTGTGTATTCAAGTATAAATGCAAGCACATGTGGAAAAATTTAATTAATAAGTAGAATGGCCAGCAGAGGACAGTAGAAGACCACTTATTGGCTCACTTTCACTTTAAACCTCATGATTTTGACCAGTTTTCTGCACTAAAGCAAACCAGTGTTTCCATGTTAACTCAATAATGCATACTTGCTACATATGCTACACACAATAATGCTACACACACACACACACACACACACACACACACACACACACACACACACACACACACACACACACACACACACACACACACACAAATGTTTCAGTGATATTGGTGTCACATTCACCTTCATCACATTCACCTTCTGTCTTCATCACATTCACCATCTGTCGTCATCACCTGCACCTGCTCCTCATCACCCTCCTCATCAACACCTGCTCCTCATCATCATAACCGTCACCTGTTGTCCTTGTCTTGATCTGTGTATTTAAGTTCCCCTCTCATCCATTATCATTGTCGGTTATTGTTTGTGCACTAGCACTCTGTTATGTTTGTTTTCATGTTGGAAAATAAAACCTTTGTTATATTTGTACCACACACACACACACACACACACACACACACACACACACACACACACACACACACACACACACACACACACACACACACACACACACACACACACACACACACACCATCATTTATCATGATTTACCATGGCTGATACCAATACCAATATGAGAAAATGACTATTTTAAACAGCAGGGGGCAGTAAAATACCACTTATTGGCTTAACATGCCATTAATTCATATCATTTTCACCTTTTTAACTGTTATAGAGGCAAATTTTGTCCGATCCGTCTGAAAATTTTCATGCTTGTTCAGGGTGATATTTCACACGTTCTGACTTGTTTTTAAGAAGGTCTGAGCATTGATTAAAGAGATATAGGCTTTCGGGGACACTTGGTAAAGGCCAGATTTTGAAGTGAACCTATTATAGCTATCCAAATGAAGTAGTTCAACTTTTTCTGACAATTATTGATCTAGTGAGTCCAGAGAATTGTATTGCACTAGTTTTGAACATTATGATATGAAAATTATATGATCAGAGATGGAAAAGACCATTTACAGCCAATACAGGCAGTTTACCATAGGAAATATATGATTTTAAAGCTTTTTAACAGTTATAGCGCCACCTATCGTCCGATCTCCATAGAATTTTTCATGCTTGTTAATGATGTTATGTCACATATGCTGACCAATTTTTGTGAAGTTCTGAGTTTTTATTTAGGATTTATAGGCTTTTTAATGTATTTTGACACGCCCATTTTATAAATTACCCTATTACAGCCATCCAAATGCAAAAGTTCAACTTTTTTTTGATAATTATTGATCTAGAGAGTCCAGAGAATTGTCCTAGACTGGTCTGGTTCCGATCGGGCAAAAAACCTAGGACTAGTTCGCAAAAGTAGGTTTTTAACATATTAATGAATAATTAATGAACAGTTTGATTGACAGCAATGGTTCTTGAGGCAAAGTTGTTCAGGATGAGGAGATCTATCAAATGATATGCATATTGTGTGGATATTTGTAACACCACGTGATTACAGAGCCGTAAAACTCGTTAGCGCCAACTAGTGGCCGATTTCTTTCAAAATTCTTACAGACCTCTAGGGCCATGAGCCGAACATGCCCATTGAGTTTCGTTCCGATCGGCCTCCGTTAACCTTGTCTAATAGGTGCTCAAACTTCATTGGCCGATGGCGGCCATGTTTTTTGAGATACGCCAATGTCCTCATACACATACATGGCACCTTGGACCAAGACACTGCATACCAATTTTCAAGTCAATCGGACTAACGGTCAGGTGGTTATAGCCTGTTTTATGTTTTTTTCATATTATAGCGCCACCATGAGGCCAATCACCGCGATTTTTTTACTGTGACCTTAACTTGAGCTCTTACATATGTGTACCGAGTTTGGTGAAAATATCTCATTTCCTTCACGAGTTATAGCCATTTTCGTATAATTAGCTCCGCCTCCTGCGAACGTTTTGATACCCCTTAGCAACCGTGGATCGAAATTTTACATTTTTTTCCGATAATTATTGATCTTCAGACTCCTGTGAATATTTCTGCACTGGTTTGGTTCCGATCGGGCGAAAAACCAGGGACTAGTTCGCAAAAGTAGGTTTTGGACATAATCCAAAATGGCGGGAAAATTTGCATACCGGAAATGAAATCCTTGAGGCCTTTTTTGTTCGGCTTGACCCAAGGATTCCAAAGATATAAGACACTTGAGTCTGTGACAAAGGGTTGATGAGATTTAAGCAAAAATATGCCATTTTTTTGTTTTTTGCACTGTAGCGCCACCTATTGGCCAATCTAGCTCATATTCTCTGAACCTCTCCTCGATTTTTGTACTACCTTCTGGCCAAGTTTCAAGTCTCTAGCACTTACGGTTTAGGCTGCACGATGCGTTTTACGGCAGAATAATAATAATAATAATAATTAAAGCTGCAAGCAGCATTTAGCGGGGTTCAAGCATTTAGGGTCTTTAAGCACATAAGGCAGTTTAGTGAGTTGTCTGAGTTTTTGTTTAGGATTTACAGGCTTTTGAGTGTTTTTTGCCATACCCATTTTCTAAATGATCCTGTTATGGCTACCCAATGGGTAAAGTTAAAGTTTTTTATATAATTAATAATCTAGAGCTTCCAGAGAATTGTACTGCACTGGTATATTTCCGATCGGGCGAAAAACCTAGGACTAGTTCGCAAAAGTAGGTTTTTAACATAATCGCAAGTATTTAATGAACAAATTGATTGACAGCAGTAGTCCTTGAGGCAAAGTTGTTCAGTATGAGGAGATCTATCAAATGATATGCATCACATGATTACATAGCCGTAAAACCTGTTAGCGTCAACTAGTGGCTGATTTTTCAAAATTCTTACAGACCTCTAGGGCCACGAGTCGAACATGCCCACCGAGTTTCGTTCTGATCGGCCTCCGTTAAGAGCAAACTAACAGCTTTGAATTAAAATGGTGAGGTATTCTGTTGTAAACATCAACCATGCCTTTTGACAGTTCTCTTTTGTGGGAAGGGAATGAAAAGTTCTCAAATCCGCAGCACAGCCTCAGACATAACATTTATATCCATGATCTGCCATTTTCACTATTGTCCTTGCTTGCTTCTTCACAATACCTGCAGATCTTCTGATGACTCGGCTGTGCAGGTCCACGTTAACACTGCCTGGCCTAGAACATGGACTGGAAAATGCAAATTTGGGGGGTATAAATATTAATGATCCTGACTCCAACGTCACAGTCGGTGTTATGGTGGGATTCACTCATTTTTCAGCGGTCTTTTGCAAACAGGAGATTTACACATGAAGGAGGAAACAATGGTGTTTGAGGCTCACGGTATGTCAGTTCCATGTCCAGAACTCTTATCATTCAACTATGCCAAGATAAATACAGTTTTCAATTGTATGGCACCTTTAAAATAGATGATTAGTAATATAATGCTTACTTGGAGTCTGAAATGGCTTTAACAAAAGAAGAAAAATATTCTTAGATTTCTGTTCATTCTAATCATGTACAAATAAAGTAGCACAGTAAGATTACATTTATTTGAATGCATTAGTGAGTGTGTGATTGTGCTGTGTGTGCAGCGTGTCAATACTAAAAGTGAAGGTGTAGTTGATATCTTTGGTGATAATATCTGTAGTAATCATAAAAAAACAATTAAGAAATAAAGAATTAAAATTACAAATAATATTCTATTAAGATATGAGTTACAATAACATGATTTGCAATAGTAATAATATCAATAATATATGCACAATACACACAGATTAGACTATCAGGTCTGTGTTTTACAAAAACATTAGTATTGCAGCCAATGTGAGTCTGTGGGATTTATAAACAGACAAAATATGATTTGAAATGTTATTTTAATGATTTTATTAAGTTTAAATAATATTTCAAATGGAAAAAAAATGAAATATAATATTTTAGTGAGCAGAATGAACCAATGAGTGTTCTTCATCTGGTGGTTAAAATGTAAATGAAAACAATAATACTTAAACAATAATACTTAATACACTAACCATGCTTGAACACACACATGCACACACATTTTGTTGTAGATGGAGATATTTAAAATAAAAGATAGGTAACAAAATGATAATTGCAAATCTCCTCTGTATAACACCATTTTCAGATTTCAAATTAATCACTGAGAGGCAGAATTGTTCAAACTGAGAGCTCAGTACAAATGAAGTGATAAACTTTGACAAAACATGACTGTGTTATAATAGGTGATTTTCATGCAAGTAATTTTATATAGTCCAAAAACTAATGCAAAAGCACAGATGAAAATATTTTATTAAGTAGAATGTCCTGCAGAGGACAGTAGAAGACCACTAATTGACTCACTTTCATTTGAAAGACTTTTTTATCCACCAGTAAAACAAAGCAGTTTCTCCATGTTCTTTCCATTAAGCATGCTTACACACACAGACACACACACAAACACAAACACATCCACACACACACACACACACACACACACACAAAGACAAATATGTTTTCAATGTTTTTAGGATGTGATATTGTGAAAATATCTTCATCTCCTCATCTTGAACAACTTTGCCTCAAGAATCACTAATGTCAATCAAACCGTTCATAATCATAATAAAAAAATAAAATATATACAAATATCATAATAAAAAAAACATCATAATAAAAAAGATTGCTTCTTAAAGCATTTGTTTATTTCCCAATACTGAAGCGAATTAAAAGATCATGCGTAATCCTGCTGCTCCCTCTAGTGGACAACAGTGGTATTATAGCTTACATTTTACAGTTGAGGTGTTTGAATGAATGAATGGGAATTAGTTTTTTTACTTATATCTCAGGAACCAAAAGGCGAAAAATTCTGAAACTCAGAGCATAGATAGTGCTTGAGGAGCCCTGTTGAATGAGACCATCAAGGTGTTTTTGGGCGATTGGGGCTGGGAGTTATGACTGTTATAAGGCATATCTGTTCGGGCTATTATCTCTGGAATGCCCAGGGCAGATAACACCACATTTGAATCGAAGCTAGCCAAGGACGTGCCCTTTCCAACGAGCTCTTACACAATGTTCGGGGTGGTCTGGGTCGGGAGTAATGGCCGTTCAAAATCGGGGGTCCCGCGGGCTGGCGATGCGCGGGGGGCGCGCTCCCGAGGCCCGCGACGACACGTTTCGATCAAGAGCCCGGAGAGGTCCTCACCATCAAAATTTGAGCGCGCAACAACTTTCCGTTTTCGAGTTATGAATGAATTTGTATTCGGGGGCGTGGCTTAAATGCCGTTATACTTTCGTTTCATTTCATTCACTTACTTTCGCCCATTTCCATATCTCAGTGTAACACAATTGTCAATAGTAATACTCAATAGATGAGTTTTGACAAAATGTGATTGTAAATGTTAAAATAATGATTTTATAAAGTCTAAATATGAATTTTATAACAATATTAGGGAGTAGTATGATGAAATGACAGCAGGGGGCAGTAAAATACCACTTATTGGCTTAATATGTCATTATATTCATATAAAATCACCTTTTGAAGAAGTTAAACTTTTTTTCTGATAATTATTGATCTAGAGAGTTCAGAGAATTGTGCTGCACTGGTTTTGAACATTATGATATGAACATTATACGATAATGGATAGAAGACACCATTTACAGCAAATACAGGCAATTTACCATAGGAAATATATGGCTTTAAAGCATTTTAACAGTTATAGCGCCACCTATGCTCCGATCTCCATAAAAATGTCCATGCTTCTTTAGCATGTTATGTCACATATGCTCATCAATTTTTGTGAAGTTCTGAGTTTTCATTTAGGATTTATAGGCTTTTTAGTGTATTTTGCCACGCCCATTTTCTAAATGACCCTATTACAGCCATCCAAATGCAAAAGTTCAACTTTTTTTCGATAATTATTGATCTAGAGAGTCCAGAGAATTACCCTAGACTGGTCTGGTTCTGATCGGGCAAAAAACCAGGGACTAGTTCGCAAAAGTAGGTTTTTAACATGTTTGCGAATATTTAATGAACAGTTTGATTGACAGTAGTGGTTCTTGAGGCAAAGTTGTTCAGCATGAGCAGATCTATCAAATGATATGCATAATGTGACAATAAGTTTAACACCACGTGATTACAGAGCCATAAAACTCGTTAGCGCCAACTAGTGGCCGATTTCTTTCAAAAATCTTACATACCTCTAGGGCCATGAGTTGAACATGCCCATCGAGTTTTGTTCCGATCGGCATCCGTTAACCTTGTCTAATAGGTGCTCAACTTCATTGGCCGATGGCGGCCATGTTTTTCGAGATACGCCAATGTCCTCATACACATACATGGCACCCTGGACCATGAGACTGCATACCAATTTTCAAGTCAATTGGACTAACGGTCAGGTGGTTATAGCCCTTTTCATGTTTTTTTCATGTTATAACGCCACCTAGTGTTCAATCGTCGCGATTTTTTTACTGTGACCCCAGATTGAACTCATACACATGTGTTCCGAGTTTGGTGAAAATATCTAATTTCGTTCATGAGTTATAACCATTTTAGTAAACTGGCTCCGCCTCCTGCGAACGTTTTGACGCCCCTTAGCAACCGTGGATCGAAATTTCAACTTTTTTTCGATAATTACTAATAATCAGACTCCAGAGAACATTTCTGCACTGGTTTGGTTCCGATTGGCCAAAAAAAACCTCTACTAGTTTGCAAAAGTAGGTTTTAGACAAAATTCAAAATGGCGGAAAAATTTGCATACCGGAAATGAAATTGAAGATATACATTTTGTCCGTCTTGAGACAAGGATTACAGTGATATAAGACACTTAGGTCTGTGACAAAGGGTTAAGGAGATTTAAGCAAAACCGTGATTTTTTTTGGTTTTTGGCACTATAGCGCCACCTATGGGCCAATCGGGGTCATACTCTCTGAACCTCTCCTCGATTTTTGTACTACCTTCTGGCCAAGTTTCAAGTCTCTAGCACTTACGGTTTGGGCTGCACGATGCGTTTTACGGCAGAAGAATAATAATAATAATAAAAATCAGTACAATTACAATAGGGTTTCAGCACTTCGTGCTTGAACCCCTAAAAATCAGCACAATTACAATAGGGTTTCAGCATTTCATGCTTGAACCCCTAATAATTAAAGCTGCAAGCAGCATTTATCGGGGTTCAAGCAGTTAAGGCCTTTAAGGCATTTAAGCACAAAAGCATCAAAAGTTATTAAGATTTATTTAGCAAGCATGTAACCACTGACATAATAGATGGAAAAGACCATTTACAGCCAATACAGGCAATTTGCCATGGGATATATATGGTTTTAAAGCTTTTTAACAGTTATAGCGCCACCTATGGTCCGATCTCCATAAAATTGTTTACTGTGACCTCAAATTGAACCCATACACATGTGTACTGAGTTTGGTGAAGATATCTCATTTACTTCTTGAGTTATAGCCATTTGAGTAAAATAGGCTCCTCCCACAACGATTTGCCACATTCTAGAATTATTTAATATGATTCTAGCATGATTTACTATCATATACCATGTTCCAGAATGATTTATTAGGATTCTAGCATGATTTACCTTGATACACCTCATTTCAGTATTATTTACTATGATTTACAATGTTTCTAGCATGATTAACCACATTACTAGCAATTATGTGAAGTGTCAGTGCAAATGAGGTGATGAACACTGACAAAATATTATTGTGTTATAATAGTTAGTTATATACGTGATTTTTAGTGTGTGTCCAAGTATGAATGCAAAAGCACATGTAAAATATTTCATTATTAAGTAGAATGGCCAGCAGAGGGCACTAGAAGACCACTTATTGGCTCACTTTCACTTTAAACCAGTTTTCTGCACTAAAGCAAACCAGTTTTTCCATGTTAACTCAATGCATGCTTACACACACACACACACACACACACACACACACACACACACACACACACACACACACACACACACACACAGCATAGTTAACCATGATTTACCATGATATACCACGTTCTAGTATTATTTACCAGGAGATAAACGACAATCTAGTATTATTTACTTTGATTTACCATGTTTCTAGCCTGATTTATCACATTACTAGCAATTATTTGAAGTGTCAGTGCAAATAAAGTGATTAACACTGACAAAATATGATTGTGTTATAATAGTTATTGCTATATAAGTGATTTTTTTAGTGTGTATTCAAGTATGAATGCAAGCACATGTTGAAATATTTCATTAATAAGTAGAATGGCCAGCAGAGGGCAGTAGAAGACCACTTATTGGCTCACTTTCACTTTAAACCAGTTTTCTGCACTAAAGCAAACCAGTTTATCCATGTTAACTCAATGCATACACACACACACACACACACACACACACACACACACACACACACACACACACACACACACACACACACACACAGCATAGTTAACCATGATTTACCATGATTTACCACATTACTAGCAATTATTTGAAGTGTCAGTGCAAATAAAGTGATTAACACTGACAAAATATGATTGTGTTATAATAGTTATTGCTATATAAGTGATTTTTAGTGTGTATTCAAGTATAAATGCAAGCACATGTGGAAAATTTTAATTAATAAGTAGAATGGCCAGCAGAGGGCAGTAGAAGACCACTTATTGGCTCACTTTCACTTTAAACCTCATGATTTTGACCAGTTTTCTGCACTAAAGCAAACCAGTGTTTCCATGTTAACTCAATAATGCATACTTGCTACATATGCTACACACAATAATGCTACACACACACACACACACACACACACACACACAAATGTTTCAGTGATATTGGTGTCACATTCACCTTCATCACATTCACCTTCTGTCTTCATCACATTCACCATCTGTCGTCATCACCTGCACCTGCTCCTCATCACCCTCCTCATCATCACCTGCTCCTCATCATCATAACCGTCACCTGTTGTCCTTGTCTTGATCTGTGTATTTAAGTTCCCCTCTCATCCATTATCATTGTCGGTTATTGTTTGTGCACTAGCACTCTGTTATGTTTGTTTTCATGTTGGAAAATAAAACCTTTGTTATATTTGTACCACACACACACACACACACACACACACACACACACACACACACACCACACCATCATTTATCATGATTTACCATGGCTGATACCAATACCAATATGAGAAAATGACTATTTTAAACAGCAGGGGGCAGTAAAATACCACTTATTGGCTTAACATGCCATTAATTCATATCATTTTCACCTTTTTAACTGTTATAGAGGCAAATTTTGTCCGATCTGTCTGAAAATTTTCATGCTTGTTCAGGGTGATATTTCACACGTTCTGACTTGTTTTTAAGAAGGTCTGAGCATTGATTAAAGAGATATAGGCTTTCGGGGACACTTGGTAAAGGCCAGATTTTGAAGTGAACCTATTATAGCTATCCAAATGAAGTAGTTCAACTTTTTCTGACAATTATTGATCTAGTGAGTCCAGAGAATTGTATTGCACTAGTTTTGAACATTATGATATGAAAATTATATGATCAGAGATGGAAAAGACCATTTACAGCCAATACAGGCAGTTTACCATAGGAAATATATGATTTTAAAGCTTTTTAACAGTTATAGCGCCACCTATCGTCCGATCTCCATAGAATTTTTCATGCTTGTTAATGATGTTATGTCACATATGCTGACCAATTTTTGTGAAGTTCTGAGTTTTTATTTAGGATTTATAGGCTTTTTAATGTATTTTGACACGCCCATTTTATAAATTACCCTATTACAGCCATCCAAATGCAAAAGTTCAACTTTTTTTTGATAATTATTGATCTAGAGAGTCCAGAGAATTGTCCTAGACTGGTCTGGTTCCGATCGGGCAAAAAACCTAGGACTAGTTTGCAAAAGTAGGTTTTTAACATATTCATGAATAATTAATGAACAGTTTGATTGACAGCAATGGTTCTTGAGGCAAAGTTGTTCAGGATGAGGAGATCTATCAAATGATATGCATATTGTGTGGATATTTGTAACACCACGTGATTACAGAGCCGTAAAACTCGTTAGCGCCAACTAGTGGCCGATTTCTTTCAAAATTCTTACAGACCTTTAGGGCCATGAGCCGAACATGCCCATTGAGTTTCGTTCCGATCGGCCTCCGTTAACCTTGTCTAATAGGTGCTCAAACTTCGTTGGCCGATGGCGGCCATGTTTTTTGAGATACGCCAATGTCCTCATACACATACATGGCACCTTGGACCAAGACACTGCATACCAATTTTCAAGTCAATCGGACTAACGGTCAGGTGGTTATAGCCTGTTTTATGTTTTTTTCATTTTATAGCGCCACCATGAGGCCAATCGTCGAGATTTTTTTACTGTGACCCCAGAGTAAGCTCATACACATTTGTACCAAGTTTGGTGAAGATACCTCATTTACATCGGGAGTTATAGCCATTTTAGTAAAATAGGCCCCTCCCACAACGTACGTTTTGGCGCCCCTTAGCGACCGTGAATCTAAATTTCCACTTTTTTTCGATAATTATTGATATTCAGACTCCAGAGAACATTTCTGCACTAGTTTGGTTCCAATCGGGCAAAAAACCAGGGACTAGTTCGCAAAAGTAGATTTTTGACAAAATTCAAAATGGCGGAAAATCTATCATGGCGGAAATGAAATCGGAGATATACGTTTTGTTCGTCAGGCGTCCAGCTTTCCAATGATATAAGACACTTGAGTCTACGACATACGGTCTAGGAGGTATGAGCAGTTTCGCGCTTTTGGTTGTTATAGCGCCACCTATGGGCCAATCGGGGTCATAATCTCTGAACCTTTCCTCGATTTTTGTACTACCATCTGTCAAAGTTTCAAAGTTCCAGCTCTTACGGTTTGGGCTGCACGATGCGTTTTAGGGCGGAATAATAATAATAATAATAATTAAAGCTGCAAGCAGCATTTATCGGGGTTCAAGCTATTAAGGCCTTTAAGGGTTTTTAAGCACAAAAGCATCAAAAGTTATCAGGTTTTATTTAGCAAGCATGTAACCACTGACATAATAGATGGAAAAGTCAATTTACAGCCAATACAGGCATTTTACCATAGGAAATACATGGTTTTAAAGCTTTTTAACAGTTATAGCGCCACCTATCATCCGATGTCCATAACATTGTTCATGCTTGTTAATGATGTTATTGTACATATGCTCACCAATTTTTGTGAAGTTCTGAGTTTTCATTTAGGATTTATAGGCTTTTTAGTGTATTTTGCCACGCCCATTTTCTAAATTACCCTGTTACAGCCACCCAAATGTAAAAGTTCAACTTTTTTTTGATAATTATTGATCTAGAGAGTCCAGAGAATTGTCCTAGACTGGTTTGGTTCTGATCGGGCGAAAAACCTAGGACTAGTTCGCAAAAGTAGGTTTTTAACATATTCATGAATATTTAATGAACTGTTTGATTGACAGCAATAGTTCTTGAGGCAAAGTTGTTCAAGATGAGGAGGTCTATCAAATGATATGCATTTTGTGACAATAAGTGTAACACCACGTGATTACAGAGCCATAAAACTCGTTAGCGCCAACTAGTGGCCGATTTCTTTCAAAATTCTTACAGACCTCTAGGGCCATGAGTCGAATATGCCCATCGAGTTTCGTTCCGATTGGCCTCCGTTAACCTTGTCTAATAGGTGCTTAAACTTCATTGGCCGATGGCGGCCATGTTTTTCAAGATACGCCAATGTCCTCATACACATACATGGCACCTTGGACCAAGACACTGCATACCAATTTTCAAGTCAATCGGACTAACGGTCAGGTGGTTATAGCCTGTTTTATGTTTTTGTTATGTTATAGCGCCACCATGTGGCCAATCGCCGCGATTTTTTTACTGTGACCTCAGATTGACCTCTTACACATGTGTACCGAGTTTGGTGAAGATACCTCATTTACTTCTGGAGTTATAGCCATTTTAGTAAAATAGGCTCCGCCTTCTTCGAACGTTTTGGCGCCCCTTAGTGACCGTGAATCGAAATTTCAACTTTTTTTCAATAATTATTGATATTCAGACTCCAGACAACATTTCTGCACTGGTTTGGTTCCGATCGGGCGAAAAACCTAGGACTAGTTCGCAAAAGTAGGTTTTGGACAAAATCCAAAATGGCGGAAAAATTTGCATACCGGAAATGAAATCCTTGAGGCCAATTTTGTTCGGCTTGACCCAAGGATTCCAATGATATAAGACACTTGAGTCTGTGACAAACGGTTAATGAGATTTAAGCAAAAATGTGCAATTTTTTTGTTTTTTGCGCTGTAGCGCCACCTATTGGCCAATCTGGGTCATATTCTCTGAACCTCTCCTCGATTTTTGTACTACCTTCTGGCCAAGTTTCAAGTCTCTAGCACTTACGGTTTGGGCTGCACGATGCGTTTTAGCGGAGAAGAAAAATAATAATAATAAAAATCCTTACAATTACAATAGGGTTTCAGCATTTCATGCTTGAACCCCTAAAAAAATCAGCACAATTACAATAGGGTTTCAGCACTTCGTGCTTGAACCCCTAATAATTAAAGCTGCAAGCAGCATTTATCGGGGTTCAAGCTATTAAGGCCTTTAAGACCTTTAAGCACAAAAGCATCAAAAGTTATTATGTTTTATTTAGCAAGCATTTAACCACTGACATATATGACTCCAACGTCACAGTCAGTGTTATGCTGGGATTCACTCATTTTTCAGCGGTCTTTTGCAAACAGGAGATTTACACATGAAGGAGAAAACAATGGTGTTTGAGGCTCACGGTATGTCAGTTCCATGTCCAGAACTCTTATCATTCAACTATGCCAAGATAAATACAGTTTTCAATTGTATGGCACCTTTAAAATAGATGATTAGTAATGTAATGCTTACTTGCAGTCTGAAATGGCTTTAACAAAAGAAGAAAAATATTCTTAGATTTCTGTTCATTCTAATCATGTACAAATAAAGTAGCACAGTAAGATTACATTTATTTGAATGCATTAGTGAGTGTGTGATTGTGCTGTGTGTGCAGCTTATCAATACTAAAAGTGAAGGTGTAGTTGATATCTTTGGTGATAATATCTGTAATCATAAAAAACAAAAACAATTAAGAAATAAAGAATTAAAATTACAAATAATATTCTATTAAGATATGAGTTGCAATAACATGATTTGTAATAGTAATAATATCAATAATATATGCACAATACACACAGTTTAGACTATCAGGTCTGTGTTTTACAAAAACATTAGTATTGCAGCCAATGTGAGTCTGTGGGATTTATAAACAGACAAAATATGATTTGAAATGTTATTTTAATGATTTTATTAAGTTTAAACAATATTTCAAATGGGAAAAAAAAATGAAAAATAATATTTTAGTGGGTAGAATGAACCAATGAGTGTTCTTCTTCTGGTGGTTAAAATGTAAATGAAAACAATAATACTTAAACAATAATACTTAATACACTAACCATGCTTGAACACACACATGCACACACATTTTGTTGTAGATGTAGATATTTAAAATAAAAGATAGGTAACAAAATGATAATTGCAAATCTCCTCTGTATAACACCATTTTCAGATTTCAAATTAATCACTGAGAGGCAGAATTGTTCAAACTGAGAGCTCAGTACAAATGAAGTGATAAACTTTGACAAAACATGATTGTGTTATAATAGGTGATTTTCATGCAAGTAATTTTATATAGTCCAAAACTTAATGCAAAAGCACAGATGAAAATATTTTATTAAGTAGAATGTCCTGCAGAGGGCAGTAGAAGACCACTAATTGACTCACTTTCATTTGAAAGACTTTTTTATCCACCAGTAAAACAAAGCAGTTTCTCCATGTTCTTTCCATTAAGCATGCTTACACACACAGACACACACACAGACACAAACACATCCACACACACAAAGACAAATGTTTTCAATGTTTTTAGGATGTGATATTGTGAAAATATCTTCATCTCCTCATCCTGAACAACTTTGACTCAAGAATTACTAATGTCAATCAAACCGTTCATAATCATAATAAAAAAAAAATATATATATATATACAAATATCATAATAAAATAAAAAAAACATCATAATAAAAAAAGATTGCTTCTTAAAGCATTTGTTTATTTCCCAATACTGAAAGCGAATTAAAAGATCATGCGTAATCCTGCTGCTCCCTCTAGTGGACAACAGTGGAATTACAGTCTCCATCTTACAGTTGAAGTGTTTGAATGAATGAATGGGAATTTGGTTTTTCACTTATATCTCGGGAACCAGAAGGCGAAAAATTCTGAAACTCAGAGCATAGATAGTGCTTGAGGAGTCCTGTTGAATGAGACCATCGCAGTGTTTTTGGGCGATTGGGCCCGGGAGTTATGAGGCATATTATTTTGGGGCTTTTATCTCTGGAATGCCCAGGGCAAATTACACCACATTTGAATCGATGCTAGCCAAGGACGCGCCCTTTCCAACGAGCTCTCACACAAGGTTCGGGGTGGTCTGGGTCGGGAGTTACGGGCGTTCAAAGTCGGGGTCCCGCGGACTAACGATCCGCGGGGGGGGGGGGGGGGGGGGGGCGCTCCCGAGGCCCGCGACCATACGTTTCGATCAAGAGCCCGGAGACGTCCTTACCATCAAAATTTGAACGCGCAGCGACTTTCCGTTTTCGAGTTATGAGTGAATTTGTACTGGGGGGGCGTGGCCTAAATGGCGGCCTCCGTTTTTACTTTCGTTTCTGGATTCCATTCATTAATGTGACACAATTGTCAATAGTAATACTTCAATAGATGAGTTTTGACAAAATGTGATTGTAAATGTTAAAATAATGATTTTATAAAGTCTAAATATGAATTATATAGCAATATTAGGGAGTAGTATGATGAAATGACAGCAGGGGGCAGTACAATACCACTTATTGGCTTAATATGCCATGTTATATATTTTTTTACATTTTTAACTGTTATAGAGGCAAATTTTGTCCGATCTGTCTGAAATTTTTCATACTTCTTAAGAGTCACATGTTCTGACTTGTTTTTATTAAAGAGATATAGGCTTTTGGAGACACTTGGTCAAGGCTACATATTGAAGTGACACTATTATAGCCATCCAAATGAAGAAGTTATACTTTTTCTGATAATTATTGATCTAGAGAGTCCAGAGAATTGCACTGCACTGGTTTTGAACATTATTATATGAACATTATATGATTATAGAAGGAAAATACCATTTACAAGCAATACGGGCAATTTACCATATAATATATGGTTTTAAAGCCTTTTAACAGTTATAGCGCCACCTATTGTCCGATCTCCATGAAATGTTGCATGCTTGTTAAGGATGTTATGTCACATATGCTCACCAATTTTTGTGAAGTTCTGAGTTTTTATTTAGGATTTATAGACTTTTTAGTGTATTTTGCCACGCCCATTTTATAAATGACCCTATTACAGCCATTCAAATGCAAAAGTTCAACGTTTTTTCGATAATTATTGATCTAGAGAGTCCAAAGAATTGTCCTAGACTAGTTTGGTTCCGATCGGGCGAAAAACCAGGGACTAGTTCGCAAAAGTAGGTTTTTAACATGTTCGCGAATATTTAATGAACGGTTTGATTGACAGCAATGGTTCTAGAGGCAAAGTTGTTCAGCATAAGGAGATCTATCAAATGATATGCATTTTGTGATGATAAGTGTAACACCACGTGATTACAGAGCCATAAAACTCATTAGCGCCAACTAGTGGCCGATTTCTTTCAAAATTCTTACAGACCTCTAGGGCCATGAGCTGAACATGCCCATTGAGTTTCGTTCCGATCGGCCTCCGTTAACCTTGTCTAATAGGTGCTCAAACTTCATTGGCCGATGGCGGCCATGTTTTTTGAGATACGCCAATGTCCTCATACACATACATGGCACCTTGGACCAAGACACTGCATACCAATTTTCAAGTCAATCGGACTAACGGTCAGGTGGTTATAGCCTGTTTTATGTTTATTTCATTTTATAGCGCCACCATGAGGCCAATCGTCGCGATTTTTTTACTGTGACCCCAGATTGAACTCATACACATGTGTACCAAGTTTGGTGAAGATACCTCATTTACATCGGGAGTTATAGCCATTTTAGTAAAATAGGCCCCTCCCACAACGTACGTTTTGGCGCCCCTTAGCGACCGTGAATCGAAATTTCCACTTTTTTTCGATAATTATTGATATTCAGACTCCAGAGAACATTTCTGCACTGGTTTGGTTCCAATCGGGCAAAAAACCAGGGACTAGTTCGCAAAAGTAGGTTTTTGACAAAATTCAAAATGGCGGAAAATCTATCATGGCGGAAATGAAATCGGAGATATACGTTTTGTTCGTCAGGCATCCAGCTTTCCAATGATATAAGACACTTGAGTCTACGACATACGGTCTAGGAGTTATGAACAGTTTCGCGCTTTTGGTTGCTATAGCGCCACCTATGGGCCAATCGGGGTCATAATCTCTGAACCTTTCCTCGATTTTTGTACTACCATCTGTCAAAGTTTCAAAGTTCCAGCTCTTACGGTTTGGGCTGCACGATGCGTTTTACGGCGGAATAATAATAATAATAATAATTAAAGCTGCAAGCAGCATTTATCGGGGTTCAAGCAGTTAAGGCCTTTAAGGCATTTAAGCACAAAAGCATCAAAAGTCATTAAGATTTATTTAGCAAGCATGTAACCACTGACATAATAGATGGAAAAGACCATTTACAGCCAATACAGGCAATTTGCCATGGGATATATATGGTTTTAAAGCTTTTTAACAGTTATAGCGCCACCTATGGTCCGATCTCCATAAAATTGTTTACTGTGACCTCAAATTGAACCCATACACATGTGTACTGAGTTTGGTGAAGATATCTCATTTACTTCTTGAGTTATAGCCATTTGAGTAAAATAGGCTCCTCCCACAACGATTTGCCACATTCTAGAATTATTTAATATGATTCTAGCATGATTTACTATCATATACCATGTTCCAGAATGATTTATTAGGATTCTAGCATGATTTACCTTGATACACCTCATTTCAGTATTATTTACTATGATTTACAATGTTTCTAGCATGATTAACCACATTACTAGCAATTATGTGAAGTGTCAGTGCAAATGAGGTGATGAACACTGACAAAATATTATTGTGTTATAATAGTTAGTTATATACGTGATTTTTAGTGTGTGTCCAAGTATGAATGCAAAAGCACATGTAAAATATTTCATTATTAAGTAGAATGGCCAGCAGAGGGCAGTAGAAGGCCACTTATTGGCTCACTTTCACTTTAAACCAGTTTTCTGCACTAAAGCAAACCAGTTTTTCCATGTTAACTCAATGCATGCTTACACACACACACACACACACACACACACACACACACACACACACACACACACACACACACACACACACACACACACACACACACACACACAGCATAGTTAATCATGATTTACCATGATATACCACGTTCTAGTATTATTTACCAGGAGATAAACGACAATCTAGTATTATTTACTTTGATTTACCATGTTTCTAGCCTGATTTATCACATTACTAGCAATTATTTGAAGTGTCAGTGCAAATAAAGTGATTAACACTGACAAAATATGATTGTGTTATAATAGTTATTGCTATATAAGTGATTTTTAGTGTGTATTCAAGTATAAATGCAAGCACATGTGGAAAAATTTAATTAATAAGTAGAATGGCCAGCAGAGGGCAGTAGAAGACTACTTATTGGCTCACTTTCACTTTAAACTTCATGATTTTGACCAGTTTTTTGCACTAAAGCAAACCAGTGTTTCCATGTTAACTCAATAATGCATACTTGCTACATATGCTACACACAATAATGCTACACACACACACACACACACACACACACAAATGTTTCAGTGATATTGGTGTCACATTCACCTTCATCACATTCACCTTCTGTCTTCATCACATTCACCATCTGTCGTCATCACCTGCACCTGCTCCTCATCACCCTCCTCATCATCACCTGCTCCTCATCATCATAACCGTCACCTGTTGTCCTTGTCTTGATCTGTGTATTTAAGTTCCCCTCTCATCCATTATCATTGTCGGTTATTGTTTGTGCACTAGCACTCTGTTATGTTTGTTTTCATGTTGGAAAATAAAACCTTTGTTATATTTGTACCACACACACACACACACACACACACACACACACACACACACACACACACACACACACACACACACACACACACATCATTTATCATGATTTACCATGGCTGATACCAATACCAATATGAGAAAATGACTATTTTAAACAGCAGGGGGCAGTAAAATACCACTTATTGGCTTAACATGCCATTAATTCATATCATTTTCACCTTTTTAACTGTTATAGAGGCAAATTTTGTCCGATCTGTCTGAAAATTTTCATGCTTGTTCAGGGTGATATTTCACACGTTCTGACTTGTTTTTAAGAAGGTCTGAGCATTGATTAAAGAGATATAGGCTTTCGGGGACACTTGGTACAGGCCAGATTTTGAAGTGAACCTATTATAGCTATCCAAATGAAGTAGTTCAACTTTTTCTGACAATTATTGATCTAGTGAGTCCAGAGAATTGTATTGCACTAGTTTTGAACATTATGATGTGAAAATTATATGATCAGAGATGGAAAAGACCATTTACAGCCAATACAGGCAGTTTACCATAGGAAATATATGATTTTAAAGCTTTTTAACAGTTATAGCGCCACCTATCGTCCGATCTCCATAGAATTTTTCATGCTTGTTAATGATGTTATGTCACATATGCTGACCAATTTTTGTGAAGTTCTGAGTTTTTATTTAGGATTTATAGGCTTTTTAATGTATTTTGACACGCCCATTTTATAAATTACCCTATTACAGCCATCCAAATGCAAAAGTTCAACTTTTTTTTGATAATTATTGATCTAGAGAGTCCAGAGAATTGTCCTAGACTGGTCTGGTTCCAATCGGGCAAAAAACCTAGGACTAGTTCGCAAAAGTAGGTTTTTAACATATTAATGAATAATTAATGAACAGTTTGATTGACAGCAATGGTTCTTGAGGCAAAGTTGTTCAGGATGAGGAGATCTATCAAATGATATGCATATTGTGTGGATATTTGTAACACCACGTGATTACAGAGCCGTAAAACTCGTTAGCGCCAACTAGTGGCCGATTTCTTTCAAAATTCTTACAGACCTTTAGGGCCATGAGCCGAACATGCCCATTGAGTTTCGTTCCGATCGGCCTCCGTTAACCTTGTCTAATAGGTGCTCAAACTTCGTTGGCCGATGGCGGCCATGTTTTTTGAGATACGCCAATGTCCTCATACACATACATGGCACCTTGGACCAAGACACTGCATACCAATTTTCAAGTCAATCGGACTAACGGTCAGGTGGTTATAGCCTGTTTTATGTTTTTTTCATTTTATAGCGCCACCATGAGGCCAATCGTCGCGATTTTTTTACTGTGACCCCAGATTGAACTCATACACATGTGTACCAAGTTTGGTGAAGATATCTCATTTACATCGGGAGTTATAGCCATTTTAGTAAAATAGGCCCCTCCCACAACGTACGTTTTGGCGCCCCTTAGCGACCGTGAATCGAAATTTCCACTTTTTTTCGATAATTATTGATATTCAGACTCCAGAGAACATTTCTGCACTGGTTTGGTTCCAATCGGGCAAAAAACCAGGGACTAGTTCGCAAAAGTAGGTTTTTGACAAAATTCAAAATGGCGGAAAATCTATCATGGCGGAAATGAAATCGGAGATATACGTTTTGTTCGTCAGGCATCCAGCTTTCCAATGATATAAGACACTTGAGTCTACGACATACGGTCTAGGAGTTATGAACAGTTTCGCGCTTTTGGTTGCTATAGCGCCACCTATGGGCCAATCGGGGTCATAATCTCTGAACCTTTCCTCGATTTTTGTACTACCATCTGTCAAAGTTTCAAAGTTCCAGCTCTTACGGTTTGGGCTGCACGATGCGTTTTACGGCGGAATAATAATAATAATTAAAGCTGCAAGCAGCATTTATCGGGGTTCAAGCAGTCAAGGCCTTTAAGCACAAAAGCCTCAAAAGTGATTACGTTTTATTTACCAAGAATGTAACTACTGACATAATAGATGAAAAAGACCATTTACAGGAAATACCATAGGAAATATATGGTTTTAAAGCTTTTTAGCAGTTATAGCGCCACCTATCGTCCGATCTCCATGAAAATTGGCATGCTTGTTAATGATGTTATGTCACATATGCTCACCAATTTTTGTGAAGTTCTGAGTTTTCATTTAGGATTTATAGGCTTTTTAATGTTTTTTTGCCACGCCCATTTTCTAAATGACCCTATTACAGCCATCTACATGCAAAAGTTCAACTTTTTTTTAATAATTATTCATCTAGAGTGTCCAGAGAATTGTCCTAGACTGGTCTGGTTTCGATCGGGCGAAAAACCTAGGACTAGTTTGCAAAAGTAGGTTTATAACATAATTACGAATATTTAATAACCGGTTTAATTGACAGCATTAGTTCTTGAGGCAAAGTTGTTCAGCATGAGCAGATCTATCAGATGATATGCATTTTGTGACGATAAGTGTAACACCACGTGATTACAGAGCCATAAAACTCGTTAGCGCCAACTAGTGGCCGATTTCTTTCAAAACTCTTACAGACCTCTAGGGCCATGAGTCGAACATGCCCATCGAGTTTCGTTCCGATCGGCCTCCGTTAACCTTGTCTAAAGAAAAATAATAATAAAAATCAGTACAATTACAATAGGGTTTCAGCACTTCGTGCTTGAACCCCTAATAAGAAGAGACGTTTTGGACAGTTATAGCGCCACCTATTGTCCGATCTTCACGAAACTTGGCATGCTTCTTCACCATGTTCTGACACATATGCTCATCGATTTTTGTGAAGTTTGGGGTTTTCCCTTAGGTTGTATAGGCTTTTGAGTGTTTTTATGTCCCACCCCTTTCCTAAATGACCCTGTTACAGCCAGGCCAATGCAAAAGTTCAACTTTTTTTCAATAATTATTGATCTAGAGAGTCCAGAGAATTGTCCTAGACTGGTCTGGTTCCGATTGGGTCAAAAACCAGGGACTAGTTGGCCAAAGTAGGTTTTGGACAAATTTGCCCATAACAAATTTTTTTTTTGCTCGTAGGGGAATTTGGAGATAGCCATTTTGTCCGTCTGGAGCCAGGGATCACAGTGATGCTAAAATTGAGATTCTAGGACAAACTGTCTAGGAGTTATGAGCAATTTAGTAAATGTGGTCATTATAGCTCCACCTATGGGCCAATCTGGGCCATACTTTGATAGGTTCTCCCCAAATTGAGGACTACCATCTGGCAAAGTTTCAAGGTTCCAGGTCTTACGGTTTGGGCTGCACGATGCGTTTTAGCGGAGAAGAAAAATAATAATAAAAATCAGTACAATTACAATAGGGTTTCAGCACTTCGTGCTTGAACCCCTAATAAGAAGAGACGTTTTGGACAGTTATAGCGCCACCTATTGTCCGATCTTCACGAAACTTGGCATGCTTCTTCACCATGTTCTGACACATATGCTCATCGATTTTTGTGAAGTTTGGGGTTTTCCCTTAGGTTGTATAGGCTTTTGAGTGTTTTTATGTCCCACCCCTTTCCTAAATGACCCTGTTACAGCCAGGCCAATGCAAAAGTTCAACTTTTTTTCAATAATTATTGATCTAGAGAGTCCAGAGAATTGTCCTAGACTGGTCTGGTTCCGATTGGGTCAAAAACCAGGGACTAGTTGGCCAAAGTAGGTTTTGGACAAATTTGCCCATAACAAATTTTTTTTTTGCTCGTAGGGGAATTTGGAGATAGCCATTTTGTCCGTCTGGAGCCAGGGATCACAGTGATGCTAAAATTGAGATTCTAGGACAAACTGTCTAGGAGTTATGAGCAATTTAGTAAATGTGGTCATTATAGCTCCACCTATGGGCCAATCTGGGCCATACTTTGATAGGTTCTCCCCAAATTGAGGACTACCATCTGGCAAAGTTTCAAGGTTCCAGGTCTTACGGTTTGGGCTGCACGGTGCGTTTTAGCGGAGAAGAAAAATAATAATAAAAATCAGTACAATTACAATAGGGTTTCAGCACTTCGTGCTTGAACCCCTAATAAGAAGAGACGTTTTGGACAGTTATAGCGCCACCTATTGTCCGATCTTCACGAAACTTGGCATGCTTCTTCACCATGTTCTGACACATATGCTCATCGATTTTTGTGAAGTTTGGGGTTTTCCCTTAGGTTGTATAGGCTTTTGAGTGTTTTTATGTCCCACCCCTTTCCTAAATGACCCTGTTACAGCCAGGCCAATGCAAAAGTTCAACTTTTTTTCAATAATTATTGATCTAGAGAGTCCAGAGAATTGTCCTAGACTGGTCTGGTTCCGATTGGGTCAAAAACCAGGGACTAGTTGGCCAAAGTAGGTTTTGGACAAATTTGCCCATAACAATTTTTTTTTTTGCTCGTAGGGGAATTTGGAGATAGCCATTTTGTCCGTCTGGAGCCAGGGATCACAGTGATGCTAAAATTGAGATTCTAGGACAAACTGTCTAGGAGTTATGAGCAATTTAGTAAATGTGGTCATTATAGCTCCACCTATGGGCCAATCTGGGCCATACTTTGATAGGTTCTCCCCAAATTGAGGACTACCATCTGGCAAAGTTTCAAGGTTCCAGGTCTTACGGTTTGGGCTGCACGATGCGTTTTAGCGGAGAAGAAAAATAATAATAAAAATCAGTACAATTACAATAGGGTTTCAGCACTTCGTGCTTGAACCCCTAATTAAAGCTGCAAGCAGCATTTATCGGGGTTCAAGCAATTAAGGCCTTTAAGGCCTTTAAGCATAAAAGCATCAAAAGTTATTAAGATTTATTTAGCAAGCATGTAACTACTGACATAATAGATGAAAAAGACCATTTACCATAGGAAATATATGGTTTTAAAGCTTTTTAACAGTTATAGCGCCACCTATGGTCCGATCTCCATAAAATTTTGCATGCTTGTTAATGATGTTATGTCACATATTCCCACCAATTTTTGTGAAGTTCTGAGTTTTCATTTATGATTTATAGGCTTTTTAGTGCATTTTGCCACACCCATTTTCTTTATGACCCTATTATAGCCATGCGCAAAATGCAAAAGTTCAACTTTTTTTTGATAATTATTGATCTAGAGAGTCCATAGAATTATCCTAGACTGGTCTGGTTCCGATCGGGCGAAAAACCTAGGACTAGTTCGCAAAAGTAGGTTTTTAACATATTCGCAAATAATTAATGAACGGTTTGATTGACAGCAATAGTTCTTGAGGCAAAATTGTTCATCATGTGCAGATCTATCAAATGATATGCATTTTGTGACGATAAGTGTAACACCACGTGATTACAGAGCCATAAAACTCGTTAGCGCCAACTAGTGGCCGATTTCTTTCAAAATTCTTACAGACCTCTACGGCCATGACTCGAACATGCCCATCGAGTTTCGTTCCGATCGGCCTCCGTTAACCTTGTCTAATAGGTGCTCAAACTTCATTGGCCGATGGCGGCCATGTTTTTTGAGATACGCCAATGTCCTCATAGACATATATGGCACCTTGGGCCAAGACACTGCATACCAATTTTCAAGTCAATCGGACTAATGGTCAGGTGGTTATAGCCTGTTTTATGTTTTATTCATGTTATAGCGCCACCATGTGGCCAATCGCCGCGATTTTTTTACTGTGACCCCAGAGTGACCTCTTACACATGTGTACCGAGTTTGGTGATTATACCTCATTTAGTTCTGGAGTTATAGCCATTTTAGTAAAATAGGCTCCTCCCACAACATACATTTTGGCGCCCCTTAGCGACCGTGATTCGAAATTTCAACTTTTTTTCGATAATTATTGATCTTCAGTCTCCAGAGAACATTTCTGCACTGGTTTGGTTCCGATCGGGCAAAAAACCTAGGACTAGTTCGCAAAAGTAGGTTTTTAACAAAATTCAAAATGGCGGAAAAATTTGCATACCGGAAATGAAATCGGAGATATACATTTTGTTCTTCAGGTATCCAGCTTTCCAATGATATGATACATTTGAGTCTACGACATACGGTCTAGGAGTTCTGAGCAGTTTCGCGCTTTTGGTTGCTATAGCGCCACCTATGGGCCAATCGGGGTCATACTCTCTGAACCTCTCCTCGATTTTTGTACTACCATCTGGCAAAGTTTCAAGGTTCCAGCTCTTACGGTTTGGGCTGCACGATGCGTTTTAGCGGAGAAGAAAAATAATAATAAAAATCAGTACAATTACAATAGGGTTTCAGCACTTCGTGCTTGAACCCCTAATAATAATAATTAAAGCTGCAAGCAGCATTTATCGGGGTTCAAGCAATTAAGGCCTTTAAGGCCTTTAAGCATAAAAGCATCAAAAGTTATTAAGATTTATTCAGCAAGCATGTAACTACTGACATAATAGATGAAAAAGACCATTTACCATAGGAAATATATGGTTTTAAAGCTTTTTAACAGTTATAGCGCCACCTTTGGTCCGATCTCCATAAAATTTGGCATGCTTGTTAATGATGTTATTTTACATATGTTCACCAATTTTTGTGAAGTTCTGAGTTTTTATTTATGATTTATAGGTTTTTTTATTTATTTTGCCCCGCCCATTTTCTAAATGACCCTATTACAGCCATACTCATGCAAAAGTTAAACTTTTTTTTGATAATTATTGATCTAGAGAGTCCAGAGAATTGTCCTAGACTGGTCTGGTTCCGATCGGGCGAAAAACCAGAGACTAGTTCGCAAAAGTAGGTTTTTAACATAATTACGAATATTTAATGAACGGTTTGATTGACAGCAATAGTTCTTGAGGCAAAGTTGTTCAGCATGAGCAGATCTATCAAATGATATGCATTTTGTGACAATAAGTGTAACACCACGTGATTACAGAGCCATTAAACTCGTTAGCGCCAACTAGTGGCCGATTTCTTTCAAAATTCTTACAGACCTCTAGGGGCTTGAGCCGAACATGCCCACTGAGTTTCGTTCTGATTGGCCTCCGTTAACCTTGTCTAATAGGTGCTCAAACTTCATTGGCCGATGGCGGCCATGTTTTTCGAGATACACCAATGTCCTCATAGACATACATGGCACCTTGGACCAAGACACTGCATACCAATTTTCAAGTCAATCGGACAAACGGTCAGGTGGTTATAGCCTGTTTTATGTTTTTTTAATGTTATAGCGCCACCATGTGGCTAATCACCGCGATTTATTTACTGTGACCTTAGATTGACCTCTTACACATGTGTACCAAGTTTGGTGAAGATAACTCATTTACTTCTGGAGTTATAGCCATTTTAGTAAAACTAGCTCCGCCTCCTTCGAACGTTTTGGCGCCCCTTAGCGACCGTGAATCAAAATTTAAACTTTTTTTTAATAATTATTGATATTCAGACTCCAGAGAACATTTCTGCACTTGTTTGGTTCCGATCGGACAAAAAACCTAGGACTAGTTCGCAAAAGTAGGTTTTGGACAAAATCCAAAATGGCGGAAAATCTGCATACCGGAAAGGAAATCCTTGAGGCCTTTTTTGTTCGGCTTGAGCCAAGGATTCCAATGATATAAGACACTTGAGTCTGTGACAAAGGGTTGGTTAGATTTAAGCAAAAATATGCAATTTTTTTGGTTTTTGCACTGTAGCGCCACCTATTGGCCAATCTGGCTCATATTTTGATAACCTCTCCTCGATTTTTGTACTACCATATGGCAAAGTTTCAAGTCTCTAGCACTTACGGTTTGGGCTGCACGATGCGTTTTACGGCAGAAGAAAAATAATAATAATAAAAATCCTTACAATTACAATAGGGTTTCAGCACTTCGTGCTTGAACCCCTAAAAATCAGCACAATTACAATAGGGTTTCAGCACTTCGTGCTTGAACCCCTAATTAAAGCTGCAAGCAGCATTTAGCGGGGTTCAAGCATTTAGGGTCTTTAAGCACATAAGGCAGTTTAGTGAGTTTTTGTTTAGGATTTACAGGCTTTTGAGTGTTTTTTGCCATACCCATTTTCTAAATGATCCTGTTATGGCTACCCAATGGGTAAAGTTAAAGTTTTTTATATAATTAATAATCTAGAGCTTCCAGAGAATTGTACTGCACTGGTATATTTCTGATCGGGCGAAAAACCTAGGACTAGTTCGCAAAAGTAGGTTTTTAACATAATCGCAAGTATTTAATGAACAAATTGATTGACAGCAGTAGTTCTTGAGGCAAAGTTGTTCAGTATGAGGAGATCTATCAAATGATATGCATCACGTGATTACATAGCCGTAAAACCTGTTAGCATCAACTAGTGGCTGATTTTTCAAAATTCTTACAGACCTCTAGGGCCACGAGTCGAACATGCCCACCGAGTTTCGTTCTGATCGGCCTCCGTTAAGAGCAAACTAACAGCTTTGAATTAAAATGGTGAGGTATCCTGTTGTAAACATCAACCATGCCTGTTGACAGTTCTCTTTTGTGGGAAGGGAATGAAAAGTTCTCAAATCCGCAGCACAGCCTCAGACATAACATTTATATCCATGATCTGCCATTTTCACTATTGTCCTTGCTTGCTTCTTCACAATACCTGCAGATCTTCTGATGATTTGGCTGTGCAGGTCCACATTAACACTGCCTGGCCTAGAAAATGGACTGGGAAATGCAAATTTGGGGGGTATAAATATTAATGATCCTGACTCCAACGTCACAGTCGGTGTTATGGTGGGATTCACTCATTTTTCAGCGGTCTTTTGCAAACAGGAGATTTACACATGAAGGAGGAAACAATGGTGTTTGAGGCTCAAGGTATGTCAGTTCCATGTCCAGAACTCTTACCATTCAACTATGCCAAGATAAATACAGTTTTCAATTGTATGGCACCTTTAAAATAGATGATTAGTAATATAATGCTTACTTGGAGTCTGAAATGGCTTTAACAAAAGAAGAAAAATAGTCTTAGATTTCTGTTCATTCTAATCATGTACAAATAAAGTAGCACAGTAAGATTACATTTATTTGAATGCATTAGTGAGTGTGTGATTGTGCTGTGTGTGCAGCATGTCAATACTAAAAGTGAAGGTGTAGTTGATATCTTTAGTGATAATATCTGTAGTAATCATAAAAAAACAATTAAGAAATAAAGAATTAAAATTACAAATAATATTCTATTAAGATATGAGTTATAATAACATGATTTGCAATAGTAATAATATCAATAATATATGCACAATACACACAGATCTGTGTTTTACAAAAACATTAGTATTGCAGCCAATGTGAGTCTGTGGGATTTATAAACAGACAAAATATGATTTGAAATGTTATTTTAATGATTTTATTAAGTTTAAACAATATTTCAAATGGAAAAAAAATGAAAAATAATATTTTAGTGAGCAGAATGAACCAATGAGTGTTCTTCTTCTGGTGGTTAAAATGTAAATGAAAACAATAATACTTAAACAATAATACTTAATACACTAACCATGCTTGAACACACACATGCACACACATTTTGTTGTAGATGTAGATATTTAAAATAAAAGATAGGTAACAAAATGATAATTGCAAATCTCCTCTGTATAACACCATTTTCAGATTTCAAATTAATCACTGAGAGGCAGAATTGTTCAAACTGAGAGCTCAGTAAAAATGAAGTGATAAACTTTGACAAAACATGACTGTGTTATAATAGGTGATTTTCATGCAATAATTTTATATAGTCCAAAAACTTATGCAAAAGCACAGATGAAAATATTTTATTAAGTAGAATGTCCTGCTTCCATAGTAGAAGACCACTAATTGACTCACTTTCATTTGAAAGACTTTTTTTATCCACCAGTAAAACAAAGCAGTTTCTCCATGTTCTTTCCATTAAGCATGCTTACACACACAGACACACACACAAACACATCCACACACACACACACACACACACACACACACACACACACACACACACACACACACACACACACACACACACACACACACACAAAGACAAATATGTTTTCAATGTTTTTAGGATGTGATATTGTGAAAATATCTTCATCTCCTCATCTTGAACAACTTTGCCTCAAGAATCACTAATGTCAATCAAACCGTTCATAATCATAATAAAAAAATTAAATATATACAAATATCATAAAAAAAAAAAAAATCATAATAAAAAAGATTGCTTCTTAAAGCATTTGTTTATTTCCCAATACTGAAAGCGAATTAAAAGATCATGCGTAATCCTGCTGCTCCCTCTAGTGGACAACAGTGGTATCATAGCTTACATTTTACAGTTGAAGTGTTTGAATGAATGAATGGGAATTTGTTTTTTTACTTATATCTCAGGAACCAAAAGGCGAAAAATTCTGAAACTCAGAGCATAGATAGTGCTTGAGGAGCCCTGTTGAATGAGACCATCAAGGTGTTTTTGGGCGATTGGGGCTGGGAGTTATGGCTGTTATAAGGCATATCTGTTCGGGCTATTATCTCTGGAATGCCCAGGGCAAATAACACCACATTTGAATCGAAGCTAGCCAAAGACGGGACCTTTCCAACGAGCTCTCACACAATGTTCGGGGTGGTCTGGGTCGGGAGTAATGGTCGTTCAAAATCGGGGGTCCCGCGGACTGGCGATGCGCGGGGGGCGCGCTCCCGAGGCCCGCGACGACACGTTTCGATCAAGAGCCCGGAGATGTCCTCACCATCAAAATTTGAGCGCGCAACGACTTTCCGTTTTCGAGTTATGAATGAATTTGTATTCGGGGGCGTGGCTTAAATGCCGTTATACTTTCGTTTCATTTCATTCATTTACTTTCGTCCATTTCCATATCTCAGTGTAACACAATTGTCAATAGTAATACTCAATAGATGAGTTTTGACAAAATGTGATTGTAAATGTTAAAATAATGATTTTATAAAGTCTAAATATGAATTTTATAACAATATTAGGGAGTAGTATGATGAAATGACAGCAGGGGGCAGTAAAATACCACTTATTGGCTTAATATGTCATTATATTCATATAAAATCACCTTTTGAAGAAGTTAAACTTTTTTTCTGATAATTATTGATCTAGAGAGTTCAGAGAATTGTGCTGCACTGGTTTTGAACATTATGATATGAACATTATATGATGATAGAAGACACCATTTACAGCAAATACAGGCAATTTACCATAGGAAATATATGGTTTTAAAGCGTTTTAACAGTTATAGCGCCAACTATGGTCCGATCTCCATAAAATTTCCCATGCTTCTTTAGCAGGTTATGACACATATGCTCATCAATTTTTGTGAAGTTCTGAGTTTTCGTTTAGGATTTATAGGCTTTTGAGTGCATTTTACCACGCCCCTTTTCTAAATGACCCTATTACAGCCATACTCATGCAAAAGTTAAACTTTTTTTTGATAATTATTGATCTAGAGAGTCCAGAGAATTGTCCTAGACTGGTGTGGTTCCGATCGGGCGAAAAACCAGGGACTAGTTCGCAAAAGTAGGTTTTTAACATATTCATGAATATTTAATGAACGGTTTGATTGACAGCAATGGTTCTAGAGGCAAAGTTGTTCAGGATGAGCAGATCTATCAAATGATATGCATTTTGTGACGATAAGTGTAACACCACGTGATTACAGAGCCATAAAACTCGTTAGCGCCAACTAGTGGCCGATTTCTTTCAAAATTCTTACAGACCTTTAGGGCCATGAGCCGAACATGCCCATTGAGTTTCGTTCCGATCGGCCTCCGTTAACCTTGTCTAATAGGTGCTCAAACTTCGTTGGCCGATGGCGGCCATGTTTTTTGAGATACGCCAATGTCCTCATACACATACATGGCACCTTGGACCAAGACACTGCATACCAATTTTCAAGTCAATCGGACTAACGGTCAGGTGGTTATAGCCTGTTTTATGTTTTTTTCATTTTATAGCGCCACCATGAGGCCAATCGTCGCGATTTTTTTACTGTGACCCCAGAGTAAGCTCATACACATGTGTACCAAGTTTGGTGAAGATACCTCATTTACATCGGGAGTTATAGCCATTTTAGTAAAATAGGCCCCTCCCACAACGTACGTTTTGGCGCCCCTTAGCGACCGTGAATCGAAATTTCCACTTTTTTTCGATAATTATTGATATTCAGTCTCCAGAGAACATTTCTGCACTAGTTTGGTTCCAATCGGGCAAAAAACCAGGGACTAGTTCGCAAAAGTAGGTTTTTGACAAAATTCAAAATGGCGGAAAATCTATCATGGCGGAAATGAAATCGGAGATATACGTTTTGTTCGTCAGGCGTCTAGCTTTCCAATGATATAAGACACTTGAGTCTACGACATACGGTCTAGGAGTTATGAGCAGTTTTGCGCTTTTGGTTGTTATAGCGCCACCTATGGGCCAATCGGGGTCATAATCTCTGAACCTTTCCTCGATTTTTGTACTACCATCTGTCAAAGTTTCAAAGTTCCAGCTCTTACGGTTTGGGCTGCACGATGCGTTTTACGGCGGAATAATAATAATAATAATAATTAAAGCTGCAAGCAGCATTTATCGGGGTTCAAGCATTTAAGGCCTTTAAGGCCTTTAAGCACAAAAGCATCAAAAGTTATTATGTTTTATTTAGCAAGCATTTAACCACTGACATAATAGATGGAAAACACCATTTACAGCCAATACAGGCAATGTACCATAGGAAATATATGGTTTTAAAGCTTTTTAACAGTTATAGCGCCACCTTTTGTCCGATCTCCATAAAATTGTACAGGCTTGTTAATGATGTTCTTTTACATATGCTCACCAATTTTTGTGAAGTTCTGAGTTTTCATTTAGGATTTATAGGCTTTTTAGTGTATTTTGCCACGCCCATTTTATAAATGACCCTATTACAGACATGCAAATGCAAAAGTTCAACTTTTTTTTGATAATTATTTATCTAGAGAGTCCAGAGAATTGTCCTAGACTGGTCTGGTTCCGATCGGGCAAAAAACCTAGGACTAGTTCGCAAAAGTAGGTTTTTAACATATTCGCAAATATTTAATGAACGGTTTGATTGACAGCAGTGGTCCTTGAGGCAAAGTTGTTCAACATGAGGAGATCTATCAAATGATATGCATTTTGTGACGAAATTTGTTACACCACGTGATTACAGAGCCTTAAAACTCGTTAGCGCCAACTAGTGGCCGATTTCTTTCAAAATTCTTACAGACCTCTAGGGGCTTGAGCCGAACATGCCCACCGAGTTTCGTTCTGATCGGACTTCGTTAACCTTGTTTAATAGGTGCTCAAACCTCATTGGCCAATGGCGGCCATGTTTTTTGACATATGCCAATATCCTTTTAGATATACATGGCCCCTTGGGCCAAGACACTGCATACCAAATTTCAAGTCATTCGGAAAAACGGTCAGGTGTCTATACGTTTTTTTTTGTTTTATAGCACCACCATGTGGCCAATCGATGCAATTTTTTTATCGTGACCTCAAATTGACCCCCTACATATTTGTACCAAGTGTGGTGAAGTTTACGAAATTACTTCTTGAGTTATAGCCATTTTAGTAAAATAGGCTCCTCCCACAACGTTAATTTTGCACCCCCTAGCGACCGTGAATTGAAATTTCAACTTTTTTTCGATAATTATTGATCTTCAGACTCCAGAGAACAATTCTGCACTGGTTTGGTTCCGATCGAGCAAAAAACCAGGGACTAGTTCGCAAAAGTAGGTTTTCGACAAAATTCAAAATGGCGGAAAATCTATCATGACGGAAATGAAATCGGAGATATACGTTTTGTTCGTCAGACGTCCAGCTTTCCAATGATATAAGACACTTGTGTCTACGACATACGGTATAGGAGTTATGACCACTTTCGCGCTTTTGGTCGCTATAGCGCCACCTATGGGCCAATCGGCGTCATAATTTGATAACCTCTCCTCGATTTTTGTACTACCATATGCCAAAGTTTCAAAGCTCTAGCTCTTACGGTTTGGGCTGCACGATGCGTTTTACGGCAGAAGAATAATAATAATAATAATAATAATAATAATAATAATTAAAGCTGCAAGCAGCATTTATCGGGGTTCAAGCAATTAAGGCCTTTAAGGCCTTTAAGCATAAAAGCATCAAAAATTATTAAGATTTATTTAGCAAGCATCTAACTACTGACATAATAGATGAAAAAGACCATTTACCATAGGAAATATATGGGTTTAAAGCTTTTTAACAGTTATAGCGCCACCTTTGGTCCGATCTCCATAAAATTTGGCATGCTTGTTAATGATGTTATTTCACATATGCTCACCAATTTTTGTGAAGTTCTGAGTTTTCATTTAGGATTTATAGGCTTTTTAGTGTATCTTGCCACGCCCATTTTATAAATGACCCTATTACAGCCATCCAAATGCAAAAGTTCAACTTTTTTTTGATAATTATTGATCTAGAGAGTCCAGAGAATTGTCCTAGACTCGTTTGGTTCCGATCGGGCAAAAAACCAGGGACTAGTTCGCAAAAGTAGGTTTTTAACATATTCGTGAATAATTAATAAACTGTTTGATTGACAGCAATGGTTCTAGAGGCAAAGTTGTTCAGCATAAGCAGATCTATCAAATGATATGCATTTTGTGATGATAAGTGTAACACCACGTGATTACAGAGCCATAAAACTCATTAGCGCCAACTAGTGGCCGATTTCTTTCAAAATTCTTACAGACCTCTAGGGCCATGAGCCGAACATGCCCATTGAGTTTCGTTCCGATCGGCCTCCGTTAACCTTGTCTAATAGGTGCTCAAACTTCATTGGCCGATGGCGGCCATGTTTTTTGAGATACGCCAATGTCCTCATACACATACATGGCACCTTGGACCAAGACACTGCATACCAATTTTCAAGTCAATCGGACTAACGGTCAGGTGGTTATAGCCTGTTTTATGTTTTTTTCATTTTATAGCGCCACCATGAGGCCAATCGTCGCGATTTTTTTACTGTGACCCCAGATTGAACTCATACATATGTGTACCAAGTTTGGTGAAGATACCTCATTTACATCGGGAGTTATAGCCATTTTAGTAAAATAGGCCCCTCCCACTATGTACGTTTTGGCGCCCCTTAGCGACCGTGAATCGAAATTTCCACTTTTTTTCGATAATTATTGATATTCAGTCTCCAGAGAACATTTCTGCACTGGTTTGGTTCCAATCGGGCAAAAAACCAGGGACTAGTTCGCAAAAGTAGATTTTTGACAAAATTCAAAATGGCGGAAAATCTATCATGGCGGAAATGAAATCGGAGATATACATTTTGTTCGTCAGGCGTCCAGCTTTCCAATGATATAAGACACTTGAGTCTACGACATACGGTCTAGGAGTTATGAGCAGTTTCGCGCTTTTGGTTGTTATAGCGCCACCTATGGGCCAATCGGGGTCATAATCTCTAAACCTTTCCTCGATTTTTGTACTACCATCTGTCAAAGTTTCAAAGTTCCAGCTCTTACGGTTTGGGCTGCACGATGCGTTTTACGGCGGAATAATAATAATAATTAAAGCTGCAAGCAGCATTTATCGGGGTTCAAGCATTTAAAGCCTTTAAGCACATAAGCATTTAAGACATTCAGTTTTATTTAGAAAGCTTTTAACCACTGAAATAATAGATGGAAAAGTCCATTTACAGCCAATACAGGCAATTTACCATAGGAAATATATGGTTTTCAAACCTTTTTAACAGTTATAGCGCCACCTATGGTCCGATCAACGTGAAATTTGGCATGCTTGTTTAGAATATTATGGCACATATGCTCACCAATTTTCGTGAAGTTCTGAGTTTTCGTTTAGGATTTATAAGCTTTTGAGTACATTTTGCCACACCCATTTTCTTTATGACCCAATTATAGCCATACGAAAAATTCAAAAGTTCAACTTTTTTTCGATAATTATTGATCAGGAGAGTCCAGAGAATTGTCCTAGACTGGTCTGGTTCCGATCGGGCAAAAAACCTAGGACTAGTTCGCAAAAGTAGGTTTTTAACATATTAATGAATAATTAATGAACAGTTTGATTGACAGCAATGGTTCTTGAGGCAAAGTTGTTCAGGATGAGGAGATCTATCAAATGATATGCATATTGTGTGGATATTTGTAACACCACGTGATTACAGAGCCGTAAAACTCGTTAGCGCCAACTAGTGGCCGATTTCTTTCAAAATTCTTACAGACCTTTAGGGCCATGAGCCGAACATGCCCATCGAGTTTCGTTCCGATCGGCCTCCGTTAACCTTGTCTAATAGGTGCTCAAACTTCGTTGGCCGATGGCGGCCATGTTTTTTGAGATACGCCAATGTCCTCATACACATACATGGCACCTTGGACCAAGACACTGCATACCAATTTTCAAGTCAATCGGACTAACGGTCAGGTGGTTATAGCCTGTTTTATGTTTTTTTCATTTTATAGCGCCACCATGAGGCCAATCGTCGCGATTTTTTTACTGTGACCTCAACTTGAGCTCATACATATGTGTACCGAGTTTGGTGAAAATATCTCATTTCGTTCACGAGTTATAGCCATTTTCGTATAATTAGCTCCGCCTCCTGCGAACGTTTTGATACCCCTTAGCAACCGTGGATCGAAATTTTACATTTTTTTCGATAATTATTGATCTTCAGACTCCTGTGAATATTTCTGCACTGGTTTGGTTCCGATCGGGCGAAAAACCAGGGACTAGTTCGCAAAAGTAGGTTTTGGACTAAATCCAAAATGGAGGAAAAATTTGCATACCGGAAATGAAATCCTTGAGGCCTTTTTTGTTCGGCTTGACCCAAGGATTCCAAAGATATAAGACACTTGAGTCTGTGACAAAGGGTTGATGAGATTTAAGCAAAAATATGCCATTTTTTTGTTTTTTGCACTGTAGCGCCACCTATTGGCCAATCTAGCTCATATTCTCTGAACCTCTCCTCGATTTTTGTACTACCTTCTGGCCAAGTTTCAAGTCTCTAGCACTTACGGTTTAGGCTGCACGATGCGTTTTACGGCAGAATAATAATAATAATTAAAGCTGCAAGCAGCATTTATCGGGGTTCAAGCAGTTAAGGCCTTTAAGCACAAAAGCATCAAAAGTGATTAAGTTTTATTTAGCAAGCATGTAACTACTGACATAATAGATGGAAAAGACCATTTACAGGAAATACCATAGGAAATATATGGTTTTAAAGCTTTTTAGCAGTTATAGCGCCACCTATGGTCCGATCTCCATAAAAATTGGCATGCTTGTTAATGATGTTATGTCACATATGCTCACCAATTTTTGTGAAGTTCTGAGTTTTCATTTAGGATTTATAGGCTTTTTAGTGTTTTTTTTGCCACGCCCCTTTTCTAAATGACCCTATTACAGCCATCTACATGCAAAAGTTCAACTTTTTTTTGATAATTATTGATCTAGAGTGTCCAGAGAATTGTCCTAGACTGGTCTGGTTTCGATCGGGCGAAAAACCTAGGACTAGTTTGCAAAAGTAGGTTTTTAACATAATTACGAATATTTAATAAACGGTTTAATTGACAGCATTAGTTCTTGAGGCAAAGTTGTTCAGCATGAGCAGATCTATCAGATGATATGCATTTTGTGACGATAAGTGTAACACCACGTGATTACAGAGCCATAAAACTCGTTAGCGCCAACTAGTGGCCGATTTCTTTCAAAACTCTTACAGACCTCTAGGGCCATGAGTCGAACATGCCCATCGAGTTTCGTTCCGATCGGCCTCCGTTAACCTTGTCTAATAGGTGCTCAAATTTCATTGGTCGATGGCGGCCATGTTTTTCGAGATACGCCAATGTCCTCATAGACATACATGGCACCTTGGACCAAGACACTGCATACCAATTTTCAAGTCAATCGGACTAACGGTCACGTGGTCATAGCCGTTTTCATGTTTTTTTCATGTTATAGCGCCACCTAGTGATCAATCGTCGCGATTTTTTTACTGTGACCCCAGATTGAACTCATACACATGTGCACCAAGTTTGGTGAAGATATCTAATTTCATTCTCGAGTTATAGCCATTTTAGTAAAATAGGCTCCTCCCACAACATTAATTTATCACCCCCTGGCGATCAGGAATCGAAATTTCGACTTTTTTTCGATAATTATTGATATTCAGACTCCAGAGAACATTTCTGCACTGTTTTGGATCCAATTGGACAAAAAACCTAGGACTAGTTCGCAAAAGTAGGTTTTTAACTAAATTCAAAATGGCGGACAATTTGCATAGAGTAAATGAAATCGGAGATAAACGTTTTGACCTTCAGGTTTCCAGCTTTCCAGTGATATAAGACACTTGAGTCTACGTCATACAGTCTAGGAGTTATGAGCAGTTTCGCGCTTTTGGTTGCTATAGCGCCACCTATGGGCCAATTGGGGTCATATTCTCTGAACCTCTCCTCGATTTTTGTACTACCATCTGGCAAAGTTTCAAAGCTCCAGCTCTTACGGTTTGGGCTGCACGATGAGTTTTACGGCAGAAGAAAAATAATAATAATAATAATAATAATAATAATAATAAAAATCAGTACAATTACAATAGGGTTTCAGCACTTCGTGCTTGAACCCCTAAAAATCAGCACAATTACAATAGGGTTTCAGCATTTCATGCTTGAACCCCTAAAAATCAGTACAATTACAATAGGGTTTCAGCACTTCGTGCTTGAACCCCTAATAAGAAGAGACGTTTTGGACAGTTATAGCGCCACCTATTGTCCGATCTTCACGAAACTTGGCATGCTTCTTCACCATGTTCTGACACATATGCTCATCGATTTTTGTGAAGTTTGGGGTTTTCCCTTAGGTTGTATAGGCTTTTGAGTGTTTTTATGTCCCACCCCTTTCCTAAATGACCCTGTTACAGCCAGGCCAATGCAAAAGTTCAACTTTTTTTCAATAATTATTGATCTAGAGAGTCCAGAGAATTGTCCTAGACTGGTCTGGTTCCGATTGGGTCAAAAACCAGGGACTAGTTGGCCAAAGTAGGTTTTGGACAAATTTGCCCATAACAATTTTTTTTTTTGCTCGTAGGGGAATTTGGAGATAGCCATTTTGTCCGTCTGGAGCCAGGGATCACAGTGATGCTAAAATTGAGATTCTAGGACAAACTGTCTAGGAGTTATGAGCAATTTAGTAAATGTGGTCATTATAGCTCCACCTATGGGCCAATCTGGGCCATACTTTGATAGGTTCTCCCCAAATTGAGGACTACCATCTGGCAAAGTTTCAAGGTTCCAGGTCTTACGGTTTGGGCTGCACGGTGCGTTTTAGCGGAGAAGAAAAATAATAATAAAAATCAGTACAATTACAATAGGGTTTCAGCACTTCGTGCTTGAACCCCTAATAAGAAGAGACGTTTTGGACAGTTATAGCGCCACCTATTGTCCGATCTTCACGAAACTTGGCATGCTTCTTCACCATGTTCTGACACATATGCTCATCGATTTTTGTGAAGTTTGGGGTTTTCCCTTAGGTTGTATAGGCTTTTGAGTGTTTTTATGTCCCACCCCTTTCCTAAATGACCCTGTTACAGCCAGGCCAATGCAAAAGTTCAACTTTTTTTCAATAATTATTGATCTAGAGAGTCCAGAGAATTGTCCTAGACTGGTCTGGTTCCGATTGGGTCAAAAACCAGGGACTAGTTGGCCAAAGTAGGTTTTGGACAAATTTGCCCATAACAATTTTTTTTTTTGCTCGTAGGGGAATTTGGAGATAGCCATTTTGTCCGTCTGGAGCCAGGGATCACAGTGATGCTAAAATTGAGATTCTAGGACAAACTGTCTAGGAGTTATGAGCAATTTAGTAAATGTGGTCATTATAGCTCCACCTATGGGCCAATCTGGGCCATACTTTGATAGGTTCTCCCCAAATTGAGGACTACCATCTGGCAAAGTTTCAAGGTTCCAGGTCTTACGGTTTGGGCTGCACGGTGCGTTTTAGCGGAGAAGAAAAATAATAATAAAAATCAGTACAATTACAATAGGGTTTCAGCACTTCGTGCTTGAACCCCTAATAAGAAGAGACGTTTTGGACAGTTATAGCGCCACCTATTGTCCGATCTTCACGAAACTTGGCATGCTTCTTCACCATGTTCTGACACATATGCTCATCGATTTTTGTGAAGTTTGGGGTTTTCCCTTAGGTTGTATAGGCTTTTGAGTGTTTTTATGTCCCACCCCTTTCCTAAATGACCCTGTTACAGCCAGGCCAATGCAAAAGTTCAACTTTTTTTCAATAATTATTGATCTAGAGAGTCCAGAGAATTGTCCTAGACTGGTCTGGTTCCGATTGGGTCAAAAACCAGGGACTAGTTGGCCAAAGTAGGTTTTGGACAAATTTGCCCATAACAATTTTTTTTTTTGCTCGTAGGGGAATTTGGAGATAGCCATTTTGTCCGTCTGGAGCCAGGGATCACAGTGATGCTAAAATTGAGATTCTAGGACAAACTGTCTAGGAGTTATGAGCAATTTAGTAAATGTGGTCATTATAGCTCCACCTATGGGCCAATCTGGGCCATACTTTGATAGGTTCTCCCCAAATTGAGGACTACCATCTGGCAAAGTTTCAAGGTTCCAGGTCTTACGGTTTGGGCTGCACGATGCGTTTTAGCGGAGAAGAAAAATAATAATAAAAATCAGTACAATTACAATAGGGTTTCAGCACTTCGTGCTTGAACCCCTAATAATAATAATTAAAGCTGCAAGCAGCATTTATCGGGGTTCAAGCAGTTAAGGCCTTTTAGGCATTTAAGCACAAAAGCATCAAAAGTTATTAAGATTTATTTAGCAAGCATGTAACCACTGACATAATAGATGGAAAAGACCATTTACAGCCAATACAGGCAATTTGCCATGGGATATATATGGTTTTAAAGCTTTTTAACAGTTATAGCGCCACCTATGGTCCGATCTCCATAAAATTGTTTACTGTGACCTCAAATTGAACCCATACACATGTGTACTGAGTTTGGTGAAGATATCTCATTTACTTCTTGAGTTATAGCCATTTGAGTAAAATAGGCTCCTCCCACAACGATTTGCCACATTCTAGAATTATTTAATATGATTCTAGCATGATTTACTATCATATACCATGTTCCAGAATGATTTATTAGGATTCTAGCATGATTTACCTTGATACACCTCATTTCAGTATTATTTACTATGATTTACAATGTTTCTAGCATGATTAACCACATTACTAGCAATTATGTGAAGTGTCAGTGCAAATGAGGTGATGAACACTGACAAAATATTATTGTGTTATAATAGTTAGTTATATACGTGATTTTTAGTGTGTGTCCAAGTATGAATGCAAAAGCACATGTAAAATATTTCATTATTAAGTAGAATGGCCAGCAGAGGGCACTAGAAGACCACTTATTGGCTCACTTTCACTTTAAACCAGTTTTCTGCACTAAAGCAAACCAGTTTTTCCATGTTAACTCAATGCATGCTTACACACACACACACACACACACACACACACACACACACACACACACACACACAGCATAGTTAACCATGATTTACCATGATATACCACGTTCTAGTATTATTTACCAGGAGATAAACGACAATCTAGTATTATTTACTTTGATTTACCATGTTTCTAGCCTGATTTATCACATTACTAGCAATTATTTGAAGTGTCAGTGCAAATAAAGTGATTAACACTGACAAAATATGATTGTGTTATAATAGTTATTGCTATATAAGTGATTTTTTTAGTGTGTATTCAAGTATGAATGCAAGCACATGTTGAATTATTTCATTAATAAGTAGAATGGCCAGCAGAGGGCAGTAGAAGACCACTTATTGGCTCACTTTCACTTTAAACCAGTTTTCTGCACTAAAGCAAACCAGTTTATCCATGTTAACTCAATGCATGCTTACACACACACACACACACACACACACACACACACACACACACACACACACACACACACACACACACACACACACACACACAGCATAGTTAACCATGATTTACCATGATTTACCACATTACTAGCAATTATTTGAAGTGTCAGTGCAAATAAAGTGATTAACACTGACAAAATATGATTGTGTTATAATAGTTATTGCTATATAAGTGATTTTTAGTGTGTATTCAAGTATAAATGCAAGCACATGTGGAAAAATTTAATTAATAAGTAGAATGGCCAGCAGAGGGCAGTAGAAGACCACTTATTGGCTCACTTTCACTTTAAACCTCATGATTTTGACCAGTTTTCTGCACTAAAGCAAACCAGTGTTTCCATGTTAACTCAATAATGCATACTTGCTACATATGCTACACACAATAATGCTACACACACACACACACACACACACACACAAATGTTTCAGTGATATTGGTGTCACATTCACCTTCATCACATTCACCTTCTGTCTTCATCACATTCACCATCTGTCGTCATCACCTGCACCTGCTCCTCATCACCCTCATCATCATCACCTGCTCCTCATCATCATAACCGTCACCTGTTGTCCTTGTCTTGATCTGTGTATTTAAGTTCCCCTCTCACCCATTATCATTGTCGGTTATTGTTTGTGCACTAGCACTCTGTTATGTTTGTTTTCATGTTGGAAAATAAAACCTTTGTTATATTTGTACCACACACACACACACACACACACACACACACACACACTTACCATAGTTTATCATGATTTACCATGGCTGATACCAATACCAATATGACAAAATGACTATTTTAAACAGCAGGGGGCAGTAAAATACCACTTATTGGCTTAACATGCCATTAATTCATATCATTTTCACCTTTTTAACTGTTATAGAGGCAAATTTTGTCCGATCTGTCTGAAAATTTTCATGCTTGTTCAGGGTGATATTTCACACGTTCTGACTTGTTTTTAAGAAGGTCTGAGCATTGATTAAAGAGATATAGGCTTTCGGGGACACTTGGTAAAGGCCAGATTTTGAAGTGAACCTATTATAGCTATCCAAATGAAGTAGTTCAACTTTTTCTGACAATTATTGATCTAGTGAGTCCAGAGAATTGTATTGCACTAGTTTTGAACATTATGATATGAAAATTATATGATCAGAGATGGAAAAGACCATTTACAGCCAATACAGGCAGTTTACCATAGGAAATATATGATTTTAAAGCTTTTTAACAGTTATAGCGCCACCTATCGTCCGATCTCCATAGAATTTTTCATGCTTGTTAATGATGTTATGTCACATATGCTGACCGATTTTTGTGAAGTTCTGAGTTTTTATTTAGGATTTATAGGCTTTTTAAGGTATTTTGACACGCCCATTTTATAAATGACCCTATTACAGCCATCCAAATGCAAAAGTTCAACTTTTTTTTGATAATTATTGATCTAGAGAGTCCAGAGAATTGTTCTAGACTCGTTTGGTTCCGATCGGGCAAAAAACCAGGGACTAGTTCGCAAAAGTAGGTTTTTAACATATTCGTGAATAATTAATAAACTGTTTGATTGACAGCAATGGTTCTAGAGGCAAAGTTGTTCAGCATAAGCAGATCTATCAAATGATATGCATTTTGTGATGATAAGTGTAACACCACGTGATTACAGAGCCATAAAACTCATTAGCGCCAACTAGTGGCCGATTTCTTTCAAAATTCTTACAGACCTCTAGGGCCATGAGCCGAACATGCCCATTGAGTTTCGTTCCGATCGGCCTCCGTTAACCTTGTCTAATAGGTGCTCAAACTTCATTGGCCGATGGCGGCCATGTTTTTTGAGATACGCCAATGTCCTCATACACATACATGGCACCTTGGACCAAGACACTGCATACCAATTTTCAAGTCAATCGGACTAACGGTCAGGTGGTTATAGCCTGTTTTATGTTTTTTTCATATTATAGCGCCACCATGAGGCCAATCACCGCGATTTTTTTACTGTGACCTCAACTTGAGCTCTTACATATGTGTACCGAGTTTGGTGAAAATATCTCATTTTGTTCACGAGTTATAGCCATTTTCGTATAATTAGCTCCGCCTCCTGCGAACGTTTTGATACCCCTTAGCAACCGTGGATCGAAATTTTACATTTTTTTCGATAATTATTGATCTTCAGACTCCTGTGAATATTTCTGCACTGGTTTGGTTCCGATCGGGCGAAAAACCAGGGACTAGTTCGCAAAAGTAGGTTTTGGACATAATCCAAAATGGCGGGAAAATTTGCATACCGGAAATGAAATCCTTGAGGCCTTTTTTGTTCGGCTTGACCCAAGGATTCCAAAGATATAAGACACTTGAGTCTGTGACAAAGGGTTGATGAGATTTAAGCAAAAATATGCCATTTTTTTGTTTTTTGCACTGTAGCGCCACCTATTGGCCAATCTAGCTCATATTCTCTGAACCTCTCCTCGATTTTTGTACTACCTTCTGGCCAAGTTTCAAGTCTCTAGCACTTACGGTTTAGGCTGCACGATGCGTTTTACGGCAGAATAATAATAATAATTAAAGCTGCAAGCAGCATTTATCGGGGTTCAAGCAGTCAAGGCCTTTAAGCACAAAAGCCTCAAAAGTGATTACGTTTTATTTACCAAGAATGTAACTACTGACATAATAGATGAAAAAGACCATTTACAGGAAATACCATAGGAAATATATGGTTTTAAAGCTTTTTAGCAGTTATAGCGCCACCTATCGTCCGATCTCCATGAAAATTGGCATGCTTGTTAATGATGTTATGTCACATATGCTCACCAATTTTTGTGAAGTTCTGAGTTTTCATTTAGGATTTATAGGCTTTTTAATGTTTTTTTGCCACGCCCATTTTCTAAATGACCCTATTACAGCCATCTACATGCAAAAGTTCAACTTTTTTTTAATAATTATTCATCTAGAGTGTCCAGAGAATTGTCCTAGACTGGTCTGGTTTCGATCGGGCGAAAAACCTAGGACTAGTTTGCAAAAGTAGGTTTATAACATAATTACGAATATTTAATAACCGGTTTAATTGACAGCATTAGTTCTTGAGGCAAAGTTGTTCAGCATGAGCAGATCTATCAGATGATATGCATTTTGTGACGATAAGTGTAACACCACGTGATTACAGAGCCATAAAACTCGTTAGCGCCAACTAGTGGCCGATTTCTTTCAAAACTCTTACAGACCTCTAGGGCCATGAGTCGAACATGCCCATCGAGTTTCGTTCCGATCGGCCTCCGTTAACCTTGTCTAAAGAAAAATAATAATAAAAATCAGTACAATTACAATAGGGTTTCAGCACTTCGTGCTTGAACCCCTAATAAGAAGAGACGTTTTGGACAGTTATAGCGCCACCTATTGTCCGATCTTCACGAAACTTGGCATGCTTCTTCACCATGTTCTGACACATATGCTCATCGATTTTTGTGAAGTTTGGGGTTTTCCCTTAGGTTGTATAGGCTTTTGAGTGTTTTTATGTCCCACCCCTTTCCTAAATGACCCTGTTACAGCCAGGCCAATGCAAAAGTTCAACTTTTTTTCAATAATTATTGATCTAGAGAGTCCAGAGAATTGTCCTAGACTGGTCTGGTTCCGATTGGGTCAAAAACCAGGGACTAGTTGGCCAAAGTAGGTTTTGGACAAATTTGCCCATAACAATTTTTTTTTTTGCTCGTAGGGGAATTTGGAGATAGCCATTTTGTCCGTCTGGAGCCAGGGATCACAGTGATGCTAAAATTGAGATTCTAGGACAAACTGTCTAGGAGTTATGAGCAATTTAGTAAATGTGGTCATTATAGCTCCACCTATGGGCCAATCTGGGCCATACTTTGATAGGTTCTCCCCAAATTGAGGACTACCATCTGGCAAAGTTTCAAGGTTCCAGGTCTTACGGTTTGGGCTGCACGATGCGTTTTAGCGGAGAAGAAAAATAATAATAAAAATCAGTACAATTACAATAGGGTTTCAGCACTTCGTGCTTGAACCCCTAATAATAAAAATCAGCACAATTACAATAGGGTTTCAGCATTTCATGCTTGAACCCCTAATAATAATAATAATTAAAGCTGCAAGCAGCATTTATCGGGGTTCAAGCAGTTAAGGCCTTTAAGCACAAAAGCATCAAAAGTGATTAAGTTTTATTTAGCAAGCATGTAACTACTGACATAATAGATGGAAAAGACCATTTACAGGAAATACCATAGGAAATATATGGTTTTAAAGCTTTTTAGCAGTTATAGCGCCACCTATGGTCCGATCTCCATAAAAATTGGCATGCTTGTTAATGATGTTATGTCACATATGCTCACCAATTTTTGTGAAGTTCTGAGTTTTCATTTAGGATTTATAGGCTTTTTAGTGTTTTTTTGCCACGCCCCTTTTCTAAATGACCCTATTACAGCCATCTACATGCAAAAGTTCAACTTTTTTTTGATAATTATTGATCTAGAGTGTCCAGAGTATTGTCCTAGACTGGTCTGGTTTCGATCGGGCGAAAAACCTAGGACTAGTTTGCAAAAGTAGGTTTTTAACATAATTACGAATATTTAATAAACGGTTTAATTGACAGCATTAGTTCTTGAGGCAAAGTTGTTCAGCATGAGCAGATCTATCAGATGATATGCATTTTGTGACGATAAGTGTAACACCACGTGATTACAGAGCCATAAAACTCGTTAGCGCCAACTAGTGGCCGATTTCTTTCAAAACTCTTACAGACCTCTAGGGCCATGAGTCAAACATGCCCATCGAGTTTCGTTCCGATCGGCCTCCGTTAACCTTGTCTAATAGGTGCTCAAATTTCATTGGTCGATGGCGGCCATGTTTTTCGAGATACGCCAATGTCCTCATAGACATACATGGTACCTTGGACCAAGACACTGCATACCAATTTTCAAGTCAATCGGACTAACGGTCACGTGGTCATAGCCGTTTTCATGTTTTTTTCATGTTATAGCGCCACCTAGTGATCAATCGTCGCGATTTTTTTACTGTGACCCCAGATTGAACTCATACACATGTGCACCAAGTTTGGTGAAGATATCTAATTTCATTCTCGAGTTATAGCCATTTTAGTAAAATAGGCTCCTCCCACAACATTAATTTATCACCCCCTGGCGATCAGGAATCGAAATTTCGACTTTTTTTCGATAATTATTGATATTCAGACTCCAGAGAACATTTCTGCACTGTTTTGGATCCAATTGGACAAAAGTCCTAGGACTAGTTCGCAAAAGTAGGTTTTTAACTAAATTCAAAATGGCGGACAATTTGCATACAGGAAATGAAATCGGAGATATACGTTTTGACCTTCAGGTTTCCAGCTTTCCAGTGATATAAGACACTTGAGTCTACGTCATACGGTCTAGGAGTTATGAGCAGTTTCGCGCTTTTGGTTGCTATAGCGCCACCTATGGGCCAATTGGGGTCATATTCTCTGAACCTCTCCTCGATTTTTGTACTACCATCTGGCAAAGTTTCAAAGCTCCAGCTCTTACGGTTTGGGCTGCACGATGAGTTTTACGGCAGAAGAAAAATAATAATAATAATAATAATAATAATAATAATAATAATAATAAAAATCAGTACAATTACAATAGGGTTTCAGCACTTCGTGCTTGAACCCCTAATTAAAGCTGCAAGCAGCATTTATCGGGGTTCAAGCAGTTAAGGCCTTTAAGCACAAAAGCATCAAAAGTGATGAAGTTTTATTTAGCAAGCATGTAACTACTGACATAATAGATGGAAAAGACCATTTACAGGAAATACCATAGGAAATACATGGTTTTAAAGCTTTTTAGCAGTTATAGCGCCACCTATGGTCCGATCTCCATAAAAATTGGCATGCTTGTTAATGATGTTATATCACATATGCTCACCAATTTTTGTGAAGTTCTGAGTTTTCATTTAGGATTTATAGGCTTTTTAGTGTTTTTTTGCCACGCCCCTTTTCTAATTGACCCTATTACAGCCATCTACATGCAAAAGTTCAACTTTTTTTTGATAATTATTGATCTAGAGTGTCCAGAGAATTGTCCTAGACTGGTCTGGTTTCGATCGGGCGAAAAACCTAGGACTAGTTTGCAAAAGTAGGTTTTTAACATAATTACGAATATTTAATAAACGGTTTAATTGACAGCATTAGTTCTTGAGGCAAAGTTGTTCAGCATGAGCAGATCTATCAGATGATATGCATTTTGTGACGATAAGTGTAACACCACGTGATTACAGAGCCATAAAACTCGTTAGCGCCAACTAGTGGCCGATTTCTTTCAAAACTCTTACAGACCTCTAGGGCCATGAGTCAAACATGCCCATCGAGTTTCGTTCCGATCGGCCTCCGTTAACCTTGTCTAATAGGTGCTCAAATTTCATTGGTCGATGGCGGCCATGTTTTTCGAGATACGCCAATGTCCTCATAGACATACATGGCACCTTGGACCAAGACACTGCATACCAATTTTCCAGTCAATCGGACTAACGGTCACGTGGTCATAGCCGTTTTCATGTTTTTTTCATGTTATAGCGCCACCTAGTGATCAATCGTCGCGATTTTTTTACTGTGACCCCAGATTGAACTCATACACATGTGCACCAAGTTTGGTGAAGATATCTAATTTCCTTCTCGAGTTATAGCCATTTTAGTAAAATAGGCTCCTCCCACAACATTAATTTATCACCCCCTGGCGATCAGGAATCGAAATTTCGACTTTTTTTCGATAATTATTGATATTCAGACTCCAGAGAACATTTCTGCACTGTTTTGGATCCAATTGGACAAAAAACCTGGGACTAGTTCGCAAAAGTAGGTTTTTAACTAAATTCAAAATGGCGGACAATTTGCATACAGGAAATGAAATCGGAGATAAACGTTTTGACCTTCAGGTTTCCAGCTTTCCAGTGATATAAGACACTTGAGTCTACGTCATACGGTCTAGGAGTTATGAGCAGTTTCGCGCTTTTGGTTGCTATAGCGCCACCTATGGGCCAATTGGGGTCATATTCTCTGAACCTCTCCTCGATTTTTGTACTACCATCTGGCAAAGTTTCAAAGCTCCAGCTCTTACGGTTTGGGCTGCACGATGAGTTTTACGGCAGAAGAAAAATAATAATAATAATAATAATAATAATAATAATAATAAAAATCAGTACAATTACAATAGGGTTTCAGCACTTCGTGCTTGAACCCCTAATAATAATAATAAAAATCAGCACAATTACAATAGGGTTTCAGCACTTCGTGCTTGAACCCCTAAAAATCCTTACAATTACAATAGGGTTTCAGCACTTCGTGCTTGAACCCCTAATAATAATTAAAGCTGCAAGCAGCATTTAGCGGGGTTCAAGCATTTAGGGTCTTTAAGCACATAAGGCAGTTTAGTGAGTTGTCTGAGTTTTTGTTTAGGATTTACAGGCTTTTGAGTGTTTTTTTGCCATACCCATTTTCTAAATGATCCTGTTATGGCTACCCAATGGGTAAAGTTAAAGTTTTTTATATAATTAATAATCTAGAGCTTCCAGAGAATTGTACTGCACTGGTATATTTCCGATCGGGCGAAAAACCTAGGACTAGTTCCCAAAAGTAGGTTTTTAACATAATCGCAAGTATTTAATGAACAAATTGATTGACAGCAGTAGTTCTTGAGGCAAAGTTGTTCAGTATGAGGAGATCTATCAAATGATATGCATCACGTGATTACATAGCTGTAAAACCTGTTAGCATCAACTAGTGGCTGATTTTTAAAAATTCTTACAGACCTCTAGGGCCACGAGTCGAACATGCCCACCGAGTTTCGTTCTGATCGGCCTCCGTTAAGAGCAAACTAACAGCTTTGAATTAAAATGGTGAGGTATCCTGTTGTAAACATCAACCATGCCTGTTGACAGTTTTGTGGGAAGGGAATGAAAAGTTCTCAAATCCGCAGCACAGCCTCAGACATAACATTTATATCCATGATCTGCCATTTTCACTATTGTCCTTGCTTGCTTCTTCACAATACCTGCAGATCTTCTGATGATTCGGCTGTGCAGGTCCACATTAACACTGCCTGGCCTAGAACATGGACTGGAAAATGCAAATTTGGGGGGTATAAATATTAATGATCCTGACTCCAACGTCACAGTCGGTGTTATGGTGGGATTCACTCATTTTTCAGCGGTCTTTTGCAAACAGGAGATTTACACATGAAGGAGGAAACAATGGTGTTTGAGGCTCACGGTATGTCAGTTCCATGTCCAGAACTCTTATCATTCAACTATGCCAAGATAAATACAGTTTTCAATTGTATGGCACCTTTAAAATAGATGATTAGTAATATAATGCTTACTTGGAGTCTGAAATGGCTTTAACAAAAGAAGAAAAATATTCTTAGATTTCTGTTCATTCTAATCATGTACAAATAAAGTAGCACAATAAGATTACATTTATTTGAATGCATTAGTGAGTGTGTGATTGTGCTGTGTGTGCAGCGTGTCAATACTAAAAGTGAAGGTGTAGTTGATATCTTTGGTGATAATATCTGTAGTAATCATAAAAAAACAATTAAGAAATAAAGAATTAAAATTACAAATAATATTCTATTAAGATATGAGTTACAATAACATGATTTGCAATAGTAATAATATCAATAATATATGCACAATACACACAGATTAGACTATCAGGTCTGTGTTTTACAAAAACATTAGTATTGCAGCCAATGTGAGTCTGTGGGATTTATAAACAGACAAAATATGATTTGAAATGTTATTTTAATGATTTTATTAAGTTTAAACAATATTTCAAATGGAAAAAAAATGAAAAATAATATTTTAGTGAGCAGAATGAACCAATGAGTGTTCTTCTTCTGGTGGTTAAAATGTAAATGAAAACAATAATACTTAAACAATAATACTTAATACACTAACCATGCTTGAACACACACATGCACACACATTTTGTTGTAGATGTAGATATTTAAAATAAAAGATAGGTAACAAAATGATAATTGCAAATCTCCTCTGTATAACACCATTTTCAGATTTCAAATTAATCACTGAGAGGCAGAATTGTTCAAACTGAGAGCTCAGTAAAAATGAAGTGATAAAATTTGACAAAACATGACTGTGTTATAATAGGTGATTTTCATGCAAGTAATTTTATATAGTCCAAAAACTAATGCAAAAGCACAGATGAAAATATTTTATTAAGTAGAATGTCCTGCAGAGGGCAGTAGAAGACCACTAATTGACTCACTTTCATTTGAAAGACTTTTTTTATCCACCAGTAAAACAAAGCAGTTTCTCCATGTTCTTTCCATTAAGCATGCTTACACACACACACACACACACACACAAACACAAACACATCCACACACACACACACACACACACAAAGACAAATATGTTTTCAATGTTTTTAGGATGTGATATTGTGAAAATATCTTCATCTCCTCATCTTGAACAACTTTGCCTCAAGAATCACTAATGTCAATCAAACCGTTCATAATCATAATAAAAAATAAAATGTATAAAAAAATATCATAATAAAAAAAAACATCATAATAAAAAAGATTGCTTCTTAAAGCATTTGTTTATTTCCCAATACTGAAGCTAATTAAAAGATCATGCGTAATCCTGCTGCTCCCTCTAGTGGACAACAGTGGTATTATAGCTTACATTTTACAGTTGAAGTGTTTGAATGAATGAATGGGAATTTGTTTTTTTACTTATATCTCAGGAACCAAAAGGCGAAAAATTCTGAAACTCAGAGCATAGATAGTGCTTGAGGAGCCCTGTTGAATGAGACCATCAACGTGTTTTTGGGCGATTGGGGCTGGGAGTTATGATTGTTATAAGGCATATCTGTTCGGGCTATTATCTCTGGAATGCCCAGGGCAAATAACACCACATTTGAATCGAAGCTAGCCAAGGACGCGCCCTTTCCAACGAGCTCTCACACAATGTTCGGGGTGGTCTGGGTCGGGAGTAATGGCCGTTCAAAATCGGGGGTCCCGCGGATTCGCGATACGCGGGGGGCGCGCTACCGAGGCCCGCGACGACACGTTTCGATCAAGAGCCCGGAGAGGTCCTCACCATCAAAATTTGAGCGCGCAACGACTTTCCGTTTTCGAGTTATGAATGAATTTGTATTCGGGGGCGTGGCTTAAATGCCGTTACTTTCGTTTCATTTCATTCATTTACTTTCGTCCATTTCCATATCTCAGTGTAACACAATTGTCAATAGTAATACTCAATAGATGAGTTTTGACAAAATGTGATTGTAAATGTTAAAATAATGATTTTATAAAGTCTAAATATGAATTTTATAACAATATTAGGGAGTAGTATGATGAAATGACAGCAGGGGGCAGTAAAATACCACTTATTGGCTTAATATGTCATTATATTCATATAAAATCACCTTTTGAAGAAGTTAAACTTTTTTTCTGATAATTATTGATCTAGAGAGTTCAGAGAATTGTGCTGCACTGGTTTTGAACATTATGATATGAACATTATATGATGATAGAAGACACCATTTACAGCAAATACAGGCAATTTACCATAGGAAATATATGGTTTTAAAGCGTTTTAACAGTTATAGCGCCAACTATGGTCCGATCTTCATAAAATTTTTCATGCTTCTTTAGCAGGTTATGACACATATGCTCATCAATTTTTGTGAAGTTCTGAGTTTTCGTTTAGGATTTATAGGCTTTTGAGTGCATTTTACCACGCCCATTTTCTAAATGACCCTGTTATAGCCATGCGAAAAATGCAAAAGTTCAACTTTTTTTTGATAATTATTGACCTAGAGAGTCCATAGAATTGTCCTAGACTGGTTTGGTTCCGATCGGGCGAAAAACCAGGGACTAGTTCGCAAAAGTACGTTTTTAACATAATTACGAATATTTAATGAACGGTTTGATTGACAGCAATGGTTCTTGAGGCAAAGTTGTTCAACAAGAGGAGATCTATCAAATGGTATGCATTTTGTGACAATAAGTGTAACACCACGTGATTACAGAGCCATAAAACTCGTTAGCGCCAACTAGTGGCCGATTTCTTTTAAAATTCTTACAGACCTCTAGGGCCATGAGTAGAACATGCCCACCGAGTTTCGTTCCGATCGGCCTCCGTTAACCTTGTCTAATAGGTGCTCAAACTTCATTGGCCGATGGCGGCCATGTTTTTTTAGATACGCCAATGTCCTCATACACATACATGACACCTTGGACCAAGACACTGCATACCAATTTTCAAGTCAATCGGACTAACGGTCAGGTGGTTAAAGCCTGTTTTATGTTTTTTATATATTATAGCGCCACCATGTGGCCAATCGCCGCGATTTTTTTACTGTTACCTCATATTGAGCTCATACATAGGTTTACCGAGTTTGGTGAAGATACCTCATTTACTTCTGGAGTTATAGCCATTTTAGTAAAATAGGCCCCTCCCATAACATACGTTTTGGCGCCCCTTAGCGACCGTGAATCGAAATTTCGACTTTTTTTCGATAATTATTGATCTTCAGTTTCTAGAGAACATTTCTGCACTGGTTTGGTTCCGATCGGGCGAAAAACCAGGGACTAGTTCGCAAAAGTAGGTTTTTGACAAAATTCAAAATGGCGGAAAATCTATCATGGCGGAAATGAAATCGGAGATATACGTTTTGTTCGTCAGGCGTCCAGCTTTCCAATGATATAAGACACTTGAGTCTACGACATACGTTCTAGGAGTTCTGAGCAGTTTCGCGCTTTTGGTCGCTATAGCGCCACCTATGGGCCAATCGAGGTCATACTTTGATACGTTCTCCCCAAATTGAGGACTACCATTTGGCCAACTTTCAAGGTTCCAGCTCTTACGGTTTGGTCTGCACGATGCGTTTTAGGGGAAAATAATAATAATAATTAAAGCTGCAAGCAGCATTTATCGGGGTTCAAGCAGTTAAGGCCTTTAAGCACACAAGCATCAAAAGACATTAAGTTTTATTTAGCAGGCATTTAACAATTGACATAATAGACGGAAAAGACCATTTACAGCCAATACAGGCAGTTTACCATGGGAAATATATGGTTTTAAAGCTTTTTAACAGTTATAGCGCCACCTTTGGTCCGATCTCCATAAAATTTGGCATGCTTGTTAATGATGTTATGTCACATATGCTCACCAATTTTTGTGAAGTTCTGAGTTTTCATTTATGATTTATAGGCATTTTAGTGTATTTTGCCAAGCCCCTTTTGTAAATTACCCTGTTACAGCCAGGCAAATGCAAAAGTTCAACTTTTTTTCGATAATTATTTATCTAGAGAGTCCAGAGAATTGTCCTAGACTGGTCTGGTTCCGATCGGGCGAAAAACCAGGGACTAGTTCGCAAAAGTAGGTTTTTAACATATTCATGAATATTTAATGAACTGTTTGATTGACAGCAATGGTTCTAGAGGCAAAGTTGTTCAGCATGAGCAGATCTATCATATGATATGCATTTTGTGACGATAAGTGTAACACCACGTGATTACAGAGCCATAAAACTCGTTAGCGCCAACTAGTGGCCGATTTCTTTCAAAGTTCTTACAGACCTCTAGGGGCTTGAGCCGAACAGGCCCACTGAGTTTCGTTCTGATCGGCCTCCGTTAACCTTGTCTAATAGGTGCTCAAACTTCATTGGCCGATAGCGGCCATGTTTTTTGAGATACACCAATGTCCTCATAGACATACATGGCACCTTGGACCAAGACACTGCATACCAATTTTCAAGTCAATCGGACTAACGGTCAGGTGGTTATAGCCTGTTTTATGTTTTTTTCATATTATAGCGCCACCATGAGGCCAATCACCGCGATTTTTTTACTGTGACCTCAACTTGAGCTCTTACATATGTGTACCGAGTTTGGTGAAAATATCTCATTTCGTTCACGAGTTATAGCCATTTTTGTATAATTAGCTCCGCCTCCTGCGAACGTTTTGATACCCTTTAGCAACCGTGGATCGAAATTTTACATTTTTTTCAATAATTATTGATCTTCAGACTCCTGTGAATATTTCTGCACTGGTTTGGTTCCGATCAGGCGAAAAACCAGGGACTAGTTCGCAAAAGTAGGTTTTGGACAAAATCCAAAATGGCGGGAAAATTTGCATACCGGAAATGAAATCCTTGAGGCCTTTTTTGTTCGGCTTGACCCAAGGATTCCAAAGATATAAGACACTTGAGTCTGTGACAAAGGGTTGATGAGATTTAAGCAAAAATATGCCATTTTTTTGTTTTTTGCACTGTAGCGCCACCTATTGGCCAATCTAGCTCATATTCTCTGAACCTCTCCTCGATTTTTGTACTACCTTCTGGCCAAGTTTCAAGTCTCTAGCACTTACGGTTTAGGCTGCACGATGCGTTTTACGGCAGAATAATAATAATAATTAAAGCTGCAAGCAGCATTTATCGGGGTTCAAGCAATTAAGGCCTTTAAGGCATTTAAGCACAAAAGCATCAAAAGTTATTAAGATTTATTTAGCAAGCATGTAACCACTGACATAATAGATGGAAAAGACCATTTACAGCCAATTCAGGCAGTTTACCATGGGAAATATATGGTTTTAAAGCTTTTTAACAGTTATAGCGCCACCTATGGTCCGATCTCCATAAAATTGATTACTGTGACCTCAAATTGAACCCATACACGTGTGTTCTGAGTTTGGTGAAGATATCTCATTTAATTTTTTCATTGTGAATAATTTAATGAATGATTGAAGTTATACTTTGTGTTATATTATAACTATTTTTGAAGATAAAATGATTTATTTATTTTGAGACTGATTTCAATTTTTAATTATAATAATTAGCTGAAAGAACTAGTCAATAATAAACTTGACTTGGCCTATAGGGAATTGTGAACATGTTTTTTTTTTTTTTAATGGACTTTGTGATATGTCATATGACATATTGTGCTCTTCCCAAATTGATGGCCTAATTTAATTTAGCAGTTGTACTGATTTCATGCACTTTGTGAAACAAACAGGAAAATGCATTTAATGAAATTGAGCAATGGAGAAAATGCTAAAATGATGTAGAGGGTAAATTAGACATTTACTCATGACAGATTTTAAATTGACAGATTTATTGGCCATCTACAATGTCTTCAGCCAATAGTTTAGGAGATCAGAGCGAGGGATCAGAGCTTGAAGTATTGAACACCTGTCCTAAACCTACAAGTAAGGGAACGCCTTTGAAGAAGAAATGAAGACTGCTTTGGACAAGCTGGATGAACGGGTACTCTTTTTGATCCTTTAAAATGCAAAATATTGCAGTATATTGACTGCTTTTGACAATGAGGCCATTAATGGAAGTTTGCAAATATATATTTAAAATAGCATTAAATTGAACATGCTACTTAAAAAATATATATATTGTAAATTTATAATCCCTATATAATTACATTTGTTGTTCAATTTAATGTTATTGTGTTGAAAAATTAATCACATGGAACATAGCACTTTTGTTGATCTGTGGTATGGACTGATCAGAATCCATAATACAACATGCATTTGATTGGTGTAATTTCAAGTTTAACCTTTATAGACTGAAAATTAATTATATGTTCGTGTTTTGTCTTGCTAGTGTACACATTAAATGGGTTTGAATTTATTCCAGCACTACAAGCGGCTAAATAAAATTTAATTTGGTACTCGCATGCCGTTAGCTGAGTGCATTTCTGCACGAAGACACAGAGAGGCCTGTTTTAGATAGTGCCGTTTTTGATTCCTCTTTCTACTTGCACTTGTATGGATGCATAGTGCATACACATACATAATTAGGTAAAAAATACCACAAGAGTGAGAAGGATATGTATCATTAAAGGGCACCTATTATGCAAAATTCACTTTTATATGGTGTTTGAACATAAATGTGTTAGTGTGTGAGCAAAACAACCCTAGAATGATAAAAATCCACCCAGTGTTTTTTTACAATCTCAATAAATCATAAGCACTGTCTCAGAATGAGCTGTTCTCAGATTCGGTTTAATGTGACGTAGAATTGCACAGGCCCCTCCCACGACTGTTGATTGACAGACTGCAGTTTGAGCATAGCCCCGCCCTGAGTGAGCTGGACACAGAGTCCGCCATGGTTTCGATGCTTGAGCAGCTGTAGACAAGAATGTCTCCTAAGCGATTGAGGTGTGTTGTTGATGGATGTAAGAATGAACATAGCTGTCTTCATTTACTCTCGTTGTTACTCGAGGATGGATCTGTACTGTTTGTGATCCAGCTCACGGTCTCCGGAGCAACAGGACTAACGTTACTGACCACGGCAGAGATGAAAGTGAGAGCGCACACTTTATGACAGATCAAGTCATTTTACTGATATACGGTTTACCAGTTTATTAAGCACCCACTGAAAAGGTGTGTATATATTTGTTTACTGTTAGTTGTAACGAGTGTTTTGTGTACTTCGCTGTGTATGTTGATGACAATGAAAGGGAAAGAGAGAAAGTTTATGGCTAAGACTTAATGCGCACTTATACTGTTTATTCAGGACTTACAGTAATTCTCTGGAGTAAAACTAACGCTTCATCTTTTGTGTGATGTACAATAAGCTTCACTGATTTCATCAGTATATTTTGGTCATCATTCAGACAGGGTCTGCCACAGCAGGCTTGCATTAATAGTGGATTAAAGCAGATGGTAAATAAGTTATAACAGTAGTTAAACTAAAGTATACCTGTTCAATCTCCATACAGCATATATTCTCTGGTTCTGTGGGCATTATTGTCCGACTTCGAGTTGAAATGAACAGTGCAACTGAGAGTTTTTGTTCTGATATTATCAGATGAGATTGTCGTGATTTAAGCGCGAGCTCGTGAGGCTCCGCCCCTGTGCGGTGAACTGCATCTCAGTATTATTTAAAGGGATACACACTAAAAGAGTGCGTTTTTCTGAGCCCCCAAAAAATGACAATTTAAAGATGCTGTAGAAAATTATCTGTTGGGTATTTTGAGCTAAAACTTCACATACACACTCTTGGGACATCAGACTTATTTTATATCTTGTGAAAAGAGTCATAATAGATGCCCTTTAATACTTGAATTCAGTCCTAAAATGACCGGCTGTCTATTTTTCATTAATGTTAATCAAAGTACAAACCCCAGCTTTAACAAAGATTTATTTATAGAAAATGTATACAGTGAGCAGTTACATTACATGATTACATTTCTGTACGTGAAAGGAAGTTAGACCTTATTGATTCGATCTGAACCGTGAGTTTTGTGATCTGTTGAACCACTAGCAATTGTTGAAGGTTTAGGTTTAGTGTAATCTTTTTCTTAACCAAGTGTTCTAAATCATTGACACTCCTGCAGAACACAAAATAATTAATTTTGAAGATGGAACCAATTTAATTTATATAGTGACATTTGACACGTTTAAGGTGTTTTTGAATTAATTGAAAATGGTATCTCAAAACATGCAATAACCAATTGTTTTTAATCAGCAATCAGCTTTTTTTTTAATGAATGCAAAAGTCAAATAGTCAGAAAAATGTTATTATATCAGTTATCAATATCATAAGTCATATTTTTTTCTTTATGAAAACTTTATTCAAATGTGTAGTAGTACATTATTTTCATATCCTATTTCCATGTCATTTTTAAACTATATATGTATTACATGTATTGTTTATTTAAACAATAATATAATGTTGTTACATTTAAATTTACACTTCCATTAATACCTCCCTGCAATCATTTTTCTCTCAGGATGCTGATCATGCAGATCACAGCACCAAAAGTACGGAATCATTACTGTGGTTGAAGATTGTTGCCGCTGTTACATCACTACCAACTGTGACCAACTTAATCCTGGAAGACGCCATTGTTCTTGAGGACAATATAGATCATCCAGCAGCATTTGCTTAATTTTTCAGATTTATACAATGAATATGGAGTATCCAAAATAACTTAAGTCAGTAGATTTTTGTGGATCTAGTGGTACCTTCTCTACAAGAGTGCAGTCACGGAAATTGTAATTGTTAAAGGACAAGTTCGGAATTTTACACTTAAAGCCCTGTTTACAGATCGTTTCTGATAAAATAGAATAGTTAAGATTAAAATTTGGACACATGGTGCTGTCCCGAGAATTTTAGGTTTCTTTCGATTGGGCACTGGAACAATCCTTCGAAGCGGAAGCAAAATAAACCTAAAATTCTCGGGCCAGCAGCAGGTGTCCAAATTTTAATCTTAACCGTTCTATTTCATCAGAAACGATCTGTAAACAGGGCTTTAAGTGTAAAATACCGAACCATTTAGCAAATATCATGGCAACATTTCAATTATATTCAATGATACTTGCACTGGACACTTTGTTTTATAGTTAGTTATTAAAAAAAAAATATTGCTTTTTCAATGTATTGATTTAATGTTAAGTATTATTAATTTGTCTCAAAAGATGGTCAAACCAAAAATCAAAATTCTGTTATTTACTAATTTTCAAGTTGTTTCAAACCTGTATGAATTTCTTTCTTCTGGTGAACACACAAGATATTGTGAAGAATGTTAGTAATGAAATGGTGGACAGTAGCCTTTGAATGTTAGTGTTTTTTATGGCTACTGTCGGCTCTGATTACCATAATTCTTCAAAAGATTTTCTTTTGTGTTCAATTTAATGGAAAATAAATGATAAGTGACTGTTTATTTTTGGGTGAAGTAAACCTTTAGACTTGTTATATAACATGCATTAATGTACAATGGATTAAGTTAAATTAAAATGCAGGACTTGGTACTATAATATCATTGCTGTGGATCGGACTTAAACTGTTTAAATAAAGTTATTTTACTTTTTTATGGTTGCTGTTTTATTATATTAGAATATTTATATAAATATAATACATCAATTTTAATTCTGTAATTCATTAGGTAAACATGATTATGTTCTCACAATTTATGATTTTAATGTAATCTTTCAAATTGGATAAAGCCCAGTCTCTGTTTGTGTAGATAATTTAAAGACCTTGTGATAATGTTACCTTATTTAAAGCTGGCAACTTTTTTTTTACAGTTCAAAAATGTAAAGGGTTAAAGAATATTAGCACTCTTAACATTTTCTGTGTGCTTACACACGCACGCACACACACACACACACACACATATATAGGTACACTCATTATGACGACATTTCATAGGTGTAATGGGTTTTAATCTAAACTAATGACATTTTCTTGCCTCTTAAAACTGCACATCCCAGAAAACTGAAGCATTTTGACTTTTTTGCCATCCACTAGAGGGCGCGTGCTGTATTGTTCCGTTTTTTTACCGGAAAGGAAGCCATTTTCTCTACTTTCAGGTAAGGTAAGACATGCGGTGTGGTTGTTCTTTGTGCAATCTTAATAATCTGTATCATAGTTAACATTTTTAGGCCAGTGTAAGTTGTTTTTTTGTCTGTTTGAATATTTTGTGGTTGTATTTTGTGATTAATTGTATAAAGATAGCGTTTTGTTATAGTGATAAATTAATCTTATTCATCTGGCCAGCATTTTGATTAGAACAAGAAATAAGTTACTGTTTGAAACATGTTTGGTGTTGTGGTTGTTCTTATTAGTTTAAAAGTTAAGTTAAATTAGTTATTTTTTATTAGTTAAAATTTCGATTCCTCTTATCGTTTCCTTTGTGAGCATTTCAATTTGAGTTTATACAATTCAAGTGCAAGACGACTCGCGACCTTTTTGTGCTGATGAAAGGAACGAAAGCGTTTTTTTTTTTTGTGCTGTCTGTCTGCTGTGCACACATCCACAGCTCGCTCACAGAAAAAGTTATTTTAAACCTTTCAACTTGTGTGCTGTTTTCTTTGCACATTGAAGCGCAGTCACAGAAAATTTGATTTGTAAAATGGATCTTAAACTTAAACTAGCGCTGTTTTCTATGATGTAGTCTATGCACATGTGAAGTACGTGAGCGCAAGACGGCTCGCGCGCTGTCTTCAGTGCTACAGGCGTATTGGCCAAGTCTTAAAGTGACAGGAGCGGCTGTCTCTATAATAACAGTAATCAAAGGACAAAGAGAAAATTCACTCGTTCTTGACTAAATAACTTTTGTAACTGTGTTTGTACCTTATTTATAAAAAGTGTACTGTTATTTTACATTTGAATTACAGCTTTTTGTACCTGAATACTTGAAAATCTTAAAACACTGTTTATTTAAATCATATATTTGTTCAGTTGTATCTATATTTGCAATTGGTAATTTTTTATTTGTTCTATTTTAATTACTGAGTGTTTACTTATCTTTATTAATGCTTGAATGTATATTTAGTTAGGCTAGTTGTTTTACTATGGTATTTTTAAACCACAGGCAAAATTGTCCAGTGCAATTGCTCTTTAGCTTGTTGATTTTTGTTCTGATATTCAGGGTCGATTAAATGTTTTGTAGTAAGACTAAATGGGAGATTTTTTTTTTTAATTTTTTTTTACCTCATTGGAATTGGTAAGCACAAATAAAATTGGCATCGTTAAAATTTAAACGATGGTATAATATACACTGCGGTATATGCTTGGTGTTAAAATGTTAGTGCTCGTAATGATAATAATCAGCTCATGATTCCGAATTAGATCTGTGCATGAGGTTTTAAAGTGTCAGTTCCTTAATACTCTTTCTGTAGTTGTATCCTTGAGAAAGTATAAAACTTGCTGCTCTTGGCACTTAAGTAGTTGAAATAAAAATCAATGTATATTTAATTCATGCATGCACAGATTACAATTATATTAAGACTTTCATTCTATTGTTATATTAACTGATACTGAAAGTAGGGTAATTTTTGTTGTATTTTTTTGTAATTTGCTTGTATTGTGAAAAATATTTATTTTAGTCATCGTAGGGCTGGGCGATATGGCCTAAAAATAAAAACTCCGATTTTTTTTTTTTTTAATTCGATTTACGATTTTTTTACGATTTCCCCCCCTACTTATTAAGGAAAGCAATAAACACATGTACTATTAATAAACTGTACATTGTTAATTTGTTAACCATTGTTAATGTTAATTTCAACATTTAGGCTAGGCTACTAATAGCCTACATTAGGCTATTGAAGTGTTTTTTTCTTTTCTTTTATTTGTTAACATAAAAAAAAACACTTCAATAGCCTAATGTAGGCTATTAGTAGCCTAGCCTAAATGTTGAAATTAACATTAACAATGGTTAACAAATTAACAATGTACAGTTTATTAATAGTACATGTTAACTAATGTAGTTAACTAGAATTTAATAAATGGAACATTATTGTAAAGTGTTACCGATTTGTTATACACCGATTCAGACGTCTCGTGAGTTCAGTGTTAGACAGATGAGTTGTTTTAACCATTCATTCAAGTGAATCGGTTCAAATGAGTCATTAGTTCGCGAATCGGACATGACGGTTGCCAACCGGCAAGTTGTGTGATTATCCCGGCAGTTTATTTTTTAGCACAATTCACACAAAAAAATCTCCGAACGCTTCACGTGAAACTTCGGTCTTCCGCCCTTTTTCTATCGTGTCAATTGATTTTGATTAATATGCGCGAGGGAGAGAGAGCAAGACAGCGCTCGTGTTGTTTGAAGATGTGAGAGTGCGCGCGCGCGACCGGGGCTCTCTCTCGTGCTTATATCAGCGCACATAAGGTACACACTGTGAAGTAATTTGCAAACGTTTTTTTTAGAGAAATTAAAACAGGTCGCACCACAACCATTATTTGCACTCGCACAAATGCTCCTAAATATATTTTTAGGTCGCACAGATTAAATTTCAGGAGCATATGCGACCAAAATGATCATTACACAAAAACTCGATTTACTTATTTTTTAAATCGCCCGCAGCAAAAAATTCGAATTAATTCATTCAATCGATTTTTCGCCCAGGCCTAAGTCATCGACTCAACTTAAGATTAAGATTTTTTATACTTCTTGCTATTTTAATGCATGTGTTTGTAGGGATGTAACGATACCAAAAATCTAGTAGTCAGTACTGATAGGAACAAAAGTATTCGAGACCACAGAGAAAAATAAAATGTGTGTAATACACTGTGTTCTCTTTGGTTGAGTGGTCATTGACTGAAGACTGTCTCTTAGAGAACTTGCGAGTACATTAGTTTAAAATCGCTTAAATTTATAATTTGGTATTATGTAAAACGATGTGCCATAAAGTCATGTGGATACTATGAAGCCAGTTGTGCATTTTGAGAGTACAATATATAAAATATATAATATTTTTGTAAAATGTAATGCTTTTGTTTTAATCAAATTGTGTGTTGTTGTTTTTTTTATGTTGCAGAAGACTGTGAAACCTGATTTTGAGGTAAGATGATACTTTTGTGATAAAATATAGTGATAACAGTCAATAGTGTATAGTATAAGGAAACATTTGGATAAAGTTGTGAATGTTTTACAATATTATTTGTATGGCTGCAATTATCAACAATGAATGTCATTATTGATTAGTAGGGCTGGGTATCAATTCAGATTTTACAATTCGATTCGCAAGCTCTCAATTTGATTTGATTCGATTTTGATTCTAAATTCGATTTTGATTCCACTTAATGAATAGCCTATATATTTAATACAAATCCTATATTTATAAAAAAGAAAAAAAAAAGAAAAGTGAACATAAGTTTACAAGTGGTTAATTAATAAAAAGAAATTTTATTAAGCAACAAACCTGTATATTAAACTTTTTTTTTTAGGTACATTTGGGTACATTAAAACAGAACCCAACTCTATATTTCAAATGCATACAATGAATAGACAGGATTTTGATGCAAGATGAAAAATTAATGCTGAAAATTGGACAAGTCAGAACAGTCGCATACCTTGATCAAACAGGTTAACAATCCTCACATAAACCCATTAAAAAAAACTTGCATATATTTATCTGTCTAGGTAGGACATATAGCCCTACAGAAATTGAATAACGTTATCAAACAGTCTGTGATGCATTAATTATAAAGTATATATAGACTAATCCTTATTAAAGTTACAAAAGTTATTTAGTCAAGAGCAGTGAGTGTTTATATCTGTTCACTTTTTTCTTTGATTAACTTTAACGACAGAGATAATTAGTGGCTACTGTGTACTGTCCCTTTAATAGACCAACCGCTGCTGACAGAGACGTGGATCTCACACACGCCTCATTCATGTTCACCATAACTGCTCTTATGTTATTAAGATACTCGACAAAAAGACATTTTGGCATAATTCTGTGTGTTATTGTTCGTTCAAACACGAAAGAGAACTGTATTCTGGGCTGTCTTGTGCGCACGCATGATATCAGCGCGAGTCTTTCTGTGTGCCACACAGGACATTCACGTCATATAATTGCGTAGGCTTGACAGCGCGATTGCGATATGATTAATTGTGCATCACTAGTTGAGGTTATTTTATGATTAAGATAAAACAAACAAATCTCACAGCATTAATGGAGTTGTAAAATGGAGTTTGCAAGCCTATGAACAGTGGAGGAAAACGAATACTGGCTTTAGGGTAATAGATAAATAAATATGGAAAAAAATCGATTCGTGGCCTTTGAGAATCGATTTTGAATTGACCACATTTTGAAAAACGATTAATCGAAAAATCTATTTTTTTGCCCAGCCCTATTGATTAGTCATCTGTGCACGTAAAGCTTCAGTCAGTTGTCAAATTACAGTTCTGAATAACGCATTTCTGTGGAGAAAATAACAGAGGAAACAGAGTGAGCTTCTGCTGTAAACGTGCGTGATCCAAGCTGATCAAAACATGATGAAAAATGATTTCTAGCTTAACTAATGCATTAACATAATGTTAAAGGATTAGTTCACCTCAAAATGAAAATTTCCTGATAATGTGAAATAGTATATACATTTTTTATTTATTTTTTTAGTAAATGATTGAACAGTTCGCTAGATAAGACCGTATTCCTAAGCTAGGATTGTGCGGAGCCATTTGTTGACACGTTTATTTTCTAGCACAAACAAACTTTTTTTTTTTTTTTATATGCCATGTGCAATGTATATCTATTTCATACCACAATACTGTTATATGGTAATTTTATTTGATGAATACATACTCTAAATCCATTAAATTCAGGAACACTGAATAAACCACTTCATACATCACCAGAGCCCGTCTACGGAAAGCCTTGGCACTTCCTATTAGCCCCATTGTATCGATCTTGGTTGCAGTTATATTAGAATTCCACTGGAGGTGATCGCGGGCGAGTGCAGACTGAATGGGAGTCTATGGGGCTAGACGGCTAAATGTGTCTCTTTCACCCGATTTCCGTTGAGAAATCTCAGATTTTATTGTAAGTTTTGCAAGTTCAACAAGTTCAACATGGGTTATAGGTCGAAAGTTGAATGAACGAGTATTTATTTCTTTTCGATTTCTTACAGGTTGAGTTGTTGTTGCCCATAACACGCTAGCATTCTGCAAATGAGGTCAGCATTCTGACGTCATTGACATTTTAAAAGACTTTTTAAACCAAATAAGTGACTCTAAAAAATCTAACACCCAGCAATGTGTAATTTCTTTACATCTCCTTTCGAATACAACATTCAAATTACTAGACAAAAAATTATATCCTGAGAAAAGTGGATTTTGAGGGTTTTTCGCCATAGACCTCCATTCATTCTGCACTCGCCTGCGAGCGCACTTGCATGGACAGAGACGTGTTACTGCAGCCAGTCCAGAAACCGGAAGTAAGCAGAGAGTGCCAATTCTCTTCCTATTAGACATTCTCTGACATCACCCAGTCTTTGAATGAAGTAGGCTATTGTCATGTGATGTTTGGAGGAGCAGCATATATTTTAACGAGAAAATGACATATCTGGCAATCCCGTTGTTTCATTTGTCCTGTCACAGATACTGTGATTACTTTATGACAGTAAGGTTTAGTTTTTCCATGTTTCAGAAGTGATTCTACGTAGGCTATGCTGGGTTAACACAACACTTTTCCAGTCAGGGGGAAAGGATTGTTTTCCCCCACGCCAACTCCACCCAGCTATAACACGACACACCGATCATGTCTATTAGAGACAAAGAGTTATAATTCAGAGCAAAAATATAAATTTTGCTGAAATATCTGTTGTTGGATGTTAAATTTAGGTTTAAAAGTCACCATGTAATTACATTCTTTTTATGAGAGTAGCAACTATAAAAGAACAATAGCATGCAATTGAATATAAATGTAAATTAGGAAAACTAATGTTTGTCCTTGCAGAACATTTGTCTTATCTGTTAACAAAAAAAAATTCTTTATTGTTATCTTCATTTTTAATTTAGAGATATAAACTTTTGCTTTATAACTCATATAATGTATATCATAGATATATTCACTATATATGTTTCCGGGCAGGATGTGGTATTGTGTGTTTTGTCAATAAAAGAAAATTGGGGAAATGTATTTAAAATCAAATAAGAGGATAAAGGTCTTAACTGTTATAAAGATGTAAATAAAATGAAAAAACTTGGTTATACTGACATCTAGTGGTAAAACTAAGTAAAACAGGGTCGTGCAATCTGGTTGCTTTTAGAAGTGTTTAAGATATACGGTTATTTCTGGGGATTCAGAGCATGATGCATTGCTGATTATGGTATTAGTGCACTCACATTATGTTCTCTAAAATACAAAGTTTATTTACAAGCATATTTATTATGTAGATTTATGATATTATCTTTGTTACATATGTGTAAAATTAATTTAGTTCTGTGTTGGTATTATGATAAGCTAATGTGTCATCTAAATAGTTGCCAGTTATTATTCAGTTATGTAGCTTTAAACTCAAAACATTTTATAATCCAATAAAGTTAATGCTTATATATTTTTAAAATCTTTGCATATGAAAACATTGTATCTGATAAATACCAAATTAAACATTGAAATGCAAAATTATCATCATTAATAGAATATCTTGTTTAAATGTGAACAAACACTAATGCATTTTATTTTTATATTGTTTATTCTTTATTGTACTGTTTGTGAATTGTGATGCAATAATGTGTAATTTAATTTGTTTTTATGTTTTTGTGTGTACAGATGCCTCGCACAAAGCAAGCCCGGCGCTCCCAGGCTGCAAAGAAGAGGATGGCAGACCGGATGGCTGCTGATCCTGAAGAGGCTCTGCCACCTCTTAAAAAATTGGCAGAAGTAACAGAACGTTGTGTACATCACAACGGGGCTATAAAACTTGGTCATAACAGTGGTCAAACAACTGGTCATAACAGTGGTCTAACAACTGGTCTAACAACTGGTCTAACAACTGGTCTAACAACTGGTCTAACAACTGGTCTAACAACTGGTCTAACAACTGGTCTAACAACTGGTCTAACAACTGGTCTAACAACTGGTCTAACAACTGGTCTAAACAATGATGCTAAAAACACGGATCATAATAGTACTGTTAACATGACCATGAAAGCTGTTTCTGATTTGTGTCCACAGAAATCGTACATCAGAGGCTCTTTCCATCAGGGTGCAAAGTGTTTTGGCGTCAATAGCGGCAGGCAATGTGCAGCAAACAGTTTAACTGCAATCTTGATGTGTAAGGTGAAAAATGTGTTGCGATGGACCCAGAGTGACCTGAATGATGTTCTGATGCGTGGAGATGACCTGTACAATGCCATGAGAGACGCCGGCAAAATCAACGACCCTGTGAATGGCTACATAGAAGTTGCTGAGCTGCCTGACACACACACACTGAATGATTGTTGTTTTTCAATAAACTATTCTTCTGTGTCATATACTGGGTTGTTTGGAATTAATCGATACGATGAAGGTCTTCAAGGTGTTGCCATGTCATTTGATGATGCATTACATGAAGCATTCCAGAGGTTTGATGCATGTTTGGTAAATATTAGGCAAACCATATGTGCTGCTGTCAGACAAGGTTCATGGTATGCAGTGATTGATCCACATGCACGACTCAGTGATGGAACAGTTTCAGCTCGTGGTAAGAGTGTAGTGGTTTTCCATCCTAGCATAGACTCTTTGGTCATTCATTTTAGGAGACTGGGTGCATCTTTGAAAGCATATAATCGTCCATTTGAGGTAACGGGGGTGCAGGCAATTGTGATTGACAAACACAGTCAGCATGATCGATTGGTGTGCCATCCAGTGGTGGAGGAAAATACTGATGCAGAAAGAGTGAGTAAAGGTGTTAACTCAGAAATGGCAAGTTGCAGTCACTCTATGACTGATTTCATGAGCACAGATCAAATACTTGTGAATGAAACATGTACACAAGACAACACTGGAATATCGCCTGAATTCCCAAGCAATGAAAATGCAGCTGATGTTGAATTTATTTCCCAAACTGACAGTGTTTCTTTGACTGATTTCACAAGCACAGATCAAATAAAGAAAACGGGACTGTTTTCTTCCTGCCCTAATGAAGATGCCTCTGAAGTTGAATTCATTACTCAAACTGACAGTGTTTCTTTTCAGTTTAATCCATTAACAGTACAGCAACAGAAAACTATTTGCTTGAAGCTGAACATTGTACACGTTGTAAAAGAACAGAATAATCCAAATGAGATTGTTGAAATGGCTGAACCTTGTGAAACCAAAGAAATTGTGGGTGACGGTAACTGCTTTTTCAGAGCGGTAGCTTATGCTGTAAGTGGAAGTGAACGAGAACACAGAAAACTGAGGCGTGCTGTTGTATCACACATACTGCAGAATGAAGGAAGGTACACTCAGTATCTTAGACAAGGACACAGTTCAGTTGTAAACTATATCAACAGTTCAAGAATGAAATATGTTGGAAATTGGGCAACAGAGCTGGAAATACAAGCAACCAGTGATTTAATTGGTATGGACATATTTACATACAGTCAAGAGAAGTGGCTTAAATATTCAGCCTTAACTGTCTCAAATAGACATAGCTGTCAATTCAATGGGATTTACTTAAAACATGTAAATAGCTGTCACTATGAAGTTGTTGTATGTGTAAAAACAACAGATGGTAACTGTGCTTCCATTTGTAAATCATCATTTGAAGATTCAATGTTGCATGGATCGTTAAATGCTAAAACAGACCCACGTACACTCTATAGAAAGAGAGTGCTATACAGCAGTAATCAGGACTTAAAAGAGGGGAAAAAAATGGAGGCAAAGAAAAGATATCATGACGATGAAATATACAAAGAGAAAAAAATTAAATCCGGCATTGAAAAGTATAAACAAAATGAACAGTATCAAGAAAAACTAAAAAAATATAGCACAGATAAATACACATCAAATGATTTGCATTGTAATGCTGTGAAAAAATATAGCATATGTAAATATAGCACAGATGAAAAACACAAAGAGTCTGTGAAGAAATATAGTATTCATAAATACAAGGAAAATGAAATACATAAACAGTCAGTCAAAAAATCCAGTGTTGACAAATACAAGGAAGACATATCACACAGACAATCTGTCAAAAAGTACAGTATTCAAAAATATAATGAAAATGAAAAGCACAAGTCTAAGGTGATTGATTACAACACAGAAAAATATAAAAATGATAATAGTTTTGCCAGTAGAATTAAAATTAGAAATGCTGAAACTCGACGAGACGCACAAATCCAGAGGAAAGAGATTGACTGTGTAATTGAGCAATTTAAAGAAAAAATATCTACAGGTCCTGACTATATCTGTTCAGTTTGTCATCGTTGCTGCTTTAAAATGCAGGTCAAACACTGTAAAATAAGTAAATATTTACAAAAATCAGTCCAAGCAGGATATATTGCAGAAAAATGTATAACACTGAATTATTTGCATAAGTGTAATGAAGACTGCAGTAAAGTCTGTGTTTATAAAAATACTCCAGCTGAATCTCTGTGGATTTGTCACACATGTGATAGAAAGATTAGTGAAGGTAAAATGCCATCTGAAAGTGTAGCAAACAATCTCGCTCTGGATCCAATTCCTGTTGAATTGAGCTGTTTAAACTCTCTTGAAGCACATCTAATAGCAAAAAATATTCCATTCATGAAGATGCTGGCATTACCACGAGGAGGACAGAATGGGGTTCATGGACCAGTGACTTGTGTTCCATCTAATGTTACAGATGTGGTGAATGTTTTACCAAGATCAGAAAATGATGATTTAATTATACGAGTAAAACTTAAGAGGAAATTAACGTACAAAGGACATTATGAATATACATTTGTGCACACTGATCATGTCAAAACTGCTTTGGCATACTTAAAAGAAAATAACAAGTGGTATAGAGATGTAGAGTATAATGAAACTTGGATTAATCCTTTAAGTAAAACAGAGGAACAGGTTAATGATACAAGTGATAATACTGAACAAGATGTGGATGGATGTCAGGACATGTGTGTTGATAAAGAGCACAATATTGAGAATGAGGACGAAGAGATCACTGATGAAACACTTCATGATCGACAGCAACATGGTTTGTTTATGGATTCATGTTTACAGCCAGTGGACATTGCACAAGAGGTTTTAGATCAACATTTTGATGGAATTATGTCACTTGCACCAGCAGAGGGCAATAATCCAGTGAGAATGTTAATGGATGAAACTAATGAGGCCAAATGTTTTCCAGTGCTCTTCCCAAAAGGAACAGGTACATTTCATGATCAACGACCTGAAAAATTAACGCTGTCTAGATACTTAAATAATAGAATTCTAAATGCAGATGGTCGTTTTGCTCAAAACCTAGATTACATATTTTATGGACAATATTTGTCTGAGCTTAATCAAGTTATCTCAAATGTATCTATTGCTTTGCGGAAAGGACATGACACAAGCAACAAAACAAAAATTACTGCAGAAATGCTGACAAACAAAGAGTCATTGCAAAAGATTTTAAATTTTGATCAGGGTTATAAATTCTTGAAGCCAGTGAGAGGGAGCCCTGTTTTTTGGCAAAGTGTTCAAAAAGATTTGTTTGCAATGGTGAGACAATTAGGTATCCCAACATGGTTTTGCTCATTTTCATCAGCAGACTTGCGATGGCCTGAGTTAATGCAATCTATTGTGAAACAAGAGGGCTGTGAAACTCCTATTGATGAATTAAACTGGTCTGATAGATGTGGGATGCTTAAACGCAATCCTGTTACTGCTGCCAGAATGTTTGACCATCGATTTCATTGCTTTCTAAGAGATGTGATCATGTCGCCAGCCCAGCCAATCGGAAAAATAATAGATTATTTCTATCGAATCGAATTTCAGCAACGTGGATCCCCTCACACACATTGTCTCTTTTGGGTTGAAAATGCACCACAAGTGGACAGAGATGACGATGATGAAGTTGTATCATTTGTTGATCAGTATGTCACTTGTGAAATGCCACCTGAACAGGAGGAAGAAATGCATGAAATTGTGAGCACTGTCCAACAACACAGCAAAAGACATTCAAAAACATGTAAAAAGAAAGGAACTGTCTGTCGGTTCAACTTCCCACGTCCACCAAGCAAAAATACTTTCATTACAAGAAGCAGCAAGAGTGATAAAGATGAAAAAGAAACAGATGATGAAAAAAATGAAGATAAATGCAAAAAGACAAACAACTGCCAACAAATATCAAAAGAGCTAGCTGAAACTATAATGAAAAGAGTGAGAGAATGTTTGTTGAATAGTGATGCTGACTTTGACTCAGTTGACTCTATGTTTGAATCTATTGGTATAAATCAAGAGACATTTGAAATGGCTTACAATAAAATGACAAAGAAAACAACTGTTGTGTTGAAGAGAAAGCCAAATGATGTATGGGTGAATCAATATAACCCAGATCTTTTACGATGCTGGAATGCAAACATGGACATTCAGTTTGTTGTTGATGCTTACTCATGTATAGTATATATCATTTCGTATATTTCTAAAGCTGAGAGAGAAATGGGATTGTTGCTGGCTAATGCTCAAAAAGAAGCACACAATCAAAGTAATATGGATGCAAAACAGGCTTTAAGAAAACTAGGAAATGTGTTTTTACATAATCGAGAGGTCTCAGCTCAAGAGAGTGTGTATCGACTGACTAACATGAGACTTAAAGAAGGATCAAGGAAAGTGGTGTTTATTCCAACTGGTACTAATCAAATTAGAATGAGTTTGCCCTTAAACACCATACATAAAAAAGCTGAATGTGCAGAAGATGATGGCGATGGCATATGGATGAAAAGCATCTCAGACAGATACAGATCCCGTCCACATACAGATGAATTCAGTGGAATGTGTTTAGCAACCTTTGCATCAGAATACAGAGTATTGACTGCATCTGAAAAATGTTCAGACAGAGTAAGACTGGAGAATGACATGGGATTTGTGAGAAAAAGAACTCGTACAGAGTCTGCCATTGTGCGATATGCTCGTTTTTCACCCACTAAAAATTCAGAAAATTATCATCAAAGTATTTTAGAATTGTTTTTGCCTCATTTTGTGCGAGATCAATTGAAACCAACAAATTTCACTACACATAAGGATTTTTATGAGACTGGATTTGTAACAATTTCAGATGATCAGCTTGAGTCAGTCAAAATGATAGTGGACACTAACATGGGAAAATTTGAGAAAGAAGCAGACACAATCCAAAGAGCTCAAGATGATTTAGAACAACATGGACCAATGGAAGATGCTTGGGCCCAAATCTGTCCAGAAGCAGAACTTGAACGTCTCGAATGTCTGGAGAGTAAGAAAGACCAAATAGAAACAGAAGAAGGTGATGATATCATTCCTGATCTATTACCAAATGTGGGTACTTCCAAGATAGAAAACAATCCATCAGCGATGACAAAGCAAGATGCCATGGATTTACTGCGTTCTTTAAATGAAAAGCAGTCACAAATCTTTTACAAAGTGCGGCAATGGTGTGTAGCAAAAGTGCAAGGTGAAAACCCAGATCCATTTCATGTGTTCATATCTGGTCCAGGAGGTGTTGGAAAGTCAGTACTGATTAAAGCCATCTATTATGAAACCTCTCGCATACTTTCAAAATTAACAGACAACCCAGATGAGACACATGTGCTATTGAGTGCTCCTACTGGTGTATCTGCCTACCAGATAAATGGGTCTACCGTACATTCCAGTCTCTCCATCGGAATAAATGCATCACTGCCATATCAGCCACTTGGAGATGAAAAAATTAATTCCTTGAGAGCCAAACTTGGAAAACTGCAGATATTAATTATTGATGAAATTTCAATGGTTGATCATAAACTTCTAGCATATATTCATGGAAGATTAAGACAGATCAAACAAACAGGTGATTACTCTGCATTCGGAAAGGTCTCTGTCATAGCAGTTGGAGATTTTTATCAGCTGTCTCCTGTCAAAGGAAAACCACTTTACATCGAACCAGTGAACAGTGTGAATCTTTGGGAAACTAACTTCAGTTTTGTTGAACTTACAGAGATTATGCGCCAGAAGGACAAACAGTTTGCTGAATTATTAAATCGTTTAAGGCAACGTAAAAAAGATGAAGTAATGCTTGAAGAAGATATTGCTATGCTTAAAACATGTGAAACAGGTGATGGTGATGAGAGTACAGATATCCACATTTATGCAACTAATAGTGAGGTTGATGAACATAATTTAAAAATGGTGCACAAAATATGCTCTGACACAGTTACTGTGAACGCCCAAGATTTTGAGAGAAATTCTAAAACTGGCCGAATGGAAAAAATGGATGGGTTTCATCTCAGAGTTCACAACAGTTCTTTGGAAAAATCCCTTGAATTAGCGATCGATGCCCGAGTAATGCTACTGAAAAATATCAATGTATCAGATGGTCTTGTGAATGGAATTTTTGGGACAATTAAATTATTCTGTTATGAAAATGATGAAATATTTCCATCCAAAATATATATTGAATTTGATGATGAACGAGCTGGTAAAGAAGCTAGAGGTAAAAATCCATGTTTAAAACCTGGACTGGAGAAAAGCACACCAATCAAGCCTGAAGAAGAGAAAGTGACAAGCAGTGGTGGTGTCAGGAGACAGTTTCCTTTGAAATTAGCATGGGCTTCCACAGTTCACAAAGTGCAAGGTCTGACAGTGAAGAAAGCTGTTGTTTCATTGAAAAAGATATTTGCTCCAGGACAAGCATATGTAGCATTAAGTCGAGTGACCTCTCTTGATGGACTCATAATAGAAGATTTCAAAGAAAAAGCTATTTTTGCAAAAGACAAAATTGAGGAAGCTCTACAGAGAATGCCTCCGTTCATTGATCCATGTGAAACCATAGAAAATGTAACATTTCAAATGATGCTACACAATGTCCAAGGGCTCATTCCACATATTTTAGATATTCGGAAAGATAACAGATATTGTCAAGCAGATATGATTTGTGTAACAGAGACGTGGCTAAAACCAAACTATTTGGAGAATGATATCAGTCTTTCTGGATACCACTTTCATGACAAACCACGAAGTGTTGCATATGACACAAGTGAAGATGTTTTTGCTACACTTAAAGAGGAAAATCATGGTGGTGTTGGCATATATCACAGACAGAATGTAAAAGCTGCTTTAGTTGATTTACCATGCATTAACATTGAATGTCTAATGTGCAATGTACAAGACTTAAACACAACTGTAGCAGTCGTGTACAGACCATCATCATATAACATGCCGTTATTTAAAGAGAACTTGATTACCTTAATTCATCAAATAAATTGCTTATCAGGTGGAAAAATAATTCTAGGAGATTTCAATGAAAACATTTTCAATAAATCAACTATTCATGATGTCATGCAGCATTTTGGCTTCACACAAATTGTTGAAAATGCAACAACTGAAAATGGCACATTAATTGACCATATATATATTAAAGATATTGACTTAAATAAAATAAAGATTGACATTATGCCCACATACTTCAGCTATCATGACTGCATTGTGCTGAAGTGGCTGTTATAATGCAACGTCCATCTAGAAGGGGGGGGGGGGGGGGGGGCAGAGGTGGATGACTAACACTGGACGGCCTCTGTGGGAATTCATGCTGCCTTCACGTGCTATCGGAATTAATGTAAATAATTTATTTTTGTTAGAAATTTAACATAATATTTACAAAAAAATCTTGAACAACAGAATGTTGATCAATAAGATTTATGAAATAAATAGGCAAGAATCACTATAGATGCTATCAAAAATAAAAAATTTCTGTACAACAAAACACATGAACATGTCAAACCCATAATCATGGCTTATGAATTCAGAAATAGGACATTTCCGAAAGAAATAGATAAGAATCAGATGCTATCAAAAAAAAAAAAAAAAATGTACAACAAAACACATTAACATGTCAAACTCAAAATCATGGCATAAGAAGTCTGAAATAGGACATTTCCGATAACACGTGAAGGCAGCATTAGACATTGGGATTTTTAGTGGGTGTTAAGGCCACCTACAATACATTTCCATATTCCTGTTGAATTATTATAATATTTTATTATTTAAATATACATGTCAAAATATATATTTTTTTAAATTTAATGGCCTTAACCCCCACACAAACATTTTATTATTTTTATTTATTCATTCATTCATTCATTCATTCATTCATTCATTTTATTTATTTATTTGATATATTTTATTGTTCAAAATGTCTGTGTAATGTCATTTTACAATGAATTTATATGGAGACCTGCATCATACATTTGGCTAATTTATAGTAAAACAAAGCACTTCAAAAGGTGAATATTTGCAGCAAAACAATAAATGAGAAGATATATAAAAAAGAAGAAAAGACAAAGATGGACTTTAAGAAATATTACACTATCTTTGCTGCTTCATTCTCATAATATTCCAACACTTCAAGTATTGATAAACAGGTAAGACTATTTTTATCTTTTAAATTGGTTAGAACTTTCATTACTCTGTAATATATGTTTGTGGTATAATGATATTTTATTAAATACATGCTTGCTTTAAGCACAATGTTTTATAAGTACATAATTCATTTGTATAAGTTGTAAAGTGTAAAAAAAATTCTAATCACATCCTCATTGTCTATAGGTACATCAAATGTCTTACGCTGGTTGATGACCAGATCATCTTCATCATTAGGACAATATTCAACTCCAGAACCAGCTGAAGATTACATTCTGCAAATCAAGGAAACAGTTTCACTACAGACAACAATGTCCAGATCATCACATCACCATCACCATTGTGGACTATGTCTGTGTGGCTCAGTTCAACATTCAGATTCATCACAGTGCAAGGTAATTTTTCTACTGTTCTCTGTTTATTTTTGTAACTTTGAGCTCATTGCAGCTTTAGCTTTCTGTTCTTGGCTCTCAAAAGAGGAAATCAACATAATCCAGTTATTTTACATTGCCATGTGTTGAACATTCTGAAATACTTATTTTCAGTTTTTGTGTATTGCAGAGGCCAATCTAGTCTGTGATTGATGGAATTGTAGTGGTGTTATCCTGCATAGACTGAAGTCCTGACCACACTGTCATCTCTGAGGATTGTCCTATGAGCTGACTGTCCACTGAATTATTGTCATGGGACAAAATGGATTATGTCACATTAAAAGATCTTCAGTTTCCACTGGTTCAGCCAACTTACAAGGTGTCTTCATCTCTGCTGGTTCAGCCCAGTCATTAGATGTCTTTGTTGCCACTGCTTCAGTCCAATTCCATGTCATCTTCATCACCGCTGGTCCTGCCCAGCTCCAAGTGTGTTTTCCTACAGCTGGTCACAGTTGTCTGCTCAAAGTCTGCTTCGTCATCATCTCTGCCTGAATCTGCACGGTTCACAACTACACCTATGTCAGTCTGGCTCATAGTTCCACCCTGCCTCTTACCTCCATCATCTCCTCTAAGTCATCCTTTGCCTCCTCACTCCGTCATCTCCACTGTGTTGTTTCATTTAGCCAAATCCTGGGTCTCATTGGTCTTTGTCTGCTCATTGCCAACCTCTGTTACCTCTGTTGAAAATTTTGCAGCACGAGCACAACATTTCTGGTGGTGTGTGATTGGGGGGAATTAAGTCACAATAATATTCTGTTTCCTTTCATTATCATGTTCAGTGTCACTTTCCCTGTCACCACTTGCCCAAGTTCTTGTTTGTTGTTATGTTTTTTTTATTTTTTATTATTGTTATTAATGTAGGCATACACTACTTAATAGCTATAGTTTTTATTAAATGTTATTTTTGCTTTTAAAATTTAGTTTTTCTACAATGCATTCAAAAAGAATGAATTAATGAATGAATGGTTTATTTTTATTTTAAATAGTTTAAACGTTTTTTTAATTAATTTTTATATTATGTAATTTCACATTTAATTTGGATTTCTGTTTCACTCTATATTGCTTCTTTAATGTATTTAAACTACACTTTTTATTGAAAAATAATATTTTTGATTTCAAAATATTTTTTCAATGCATTCAAATGAATTTATGTATTTATGTTTAATGTTTTTTTAAAAATATATATATTATGTAATTTCAGATTTTATGAGGACTTCTTTTTTACTATTTATTGCCTCATTAATGTACTACTTAACAACTATACTTTTTTATTGAATGTTATTTTTGCTTTGAAAATGTTTTCAATTCATTTAAAAGGAATGAATGAATGAATTAATGTTTTATTTTTATTGTTGATATTTTTAGTTTAATTTATATATTCTGCAATTTCACATATTATTTCATACTTCAAAATTATTCTTATTTAATATGTAATATAGTTTTGAATGTATATTAACACAAATACTTTTCTACTTTAATAAGTTTTCTAATTTCATATGTACAAACAATTGAAATGAATGAATGAATGAATGAATATTTATTTACAACTATTGGAAATTTTTCAAATATTTTCTTATGGTTTGTTTAAAAAAAATAATTTATGGTTTTTTTCGGTTACTATTTAACTTTTTTATTTTGATAAGTAGTGTTTTAAATTTTATTTGTAGATTCTGTCATTTCAAATCTTAATACTTTACAATTATGTATTTTCATTTAATGTGATTATTCAAAAAAAAATGTTTTTACTACAGAGACATACTTCAGTATGCAAAAAATGTATTAATTGATTGATTTTCTCTTACTATTTCATATTACCTATTTTCATATGCATTGTTTTAAAAGAAACATTGTATTATTCTGTCAATAAATACAGTTTTGTTTTCTATGACTATTAACTCTAATAAAAATGTTTAAACACATTTTGATGATATATATATATATATATATATATATATATATATATATATATATATATATATATATATATATATATATATATATATGAAATAAATGGTAGGTAAAAAAAAAATGCTTATTACAGGTTTCCCGTTTAAAACACAATTTCAATGTCATTGTAATCATATAATTTTATTGACAAAAATATGCCTCAAATCATCAATAAATGGTAAACCTTAAAAAATCTGATTTGTAATGTTATTATAATGATTTTTTAAAGATTAAATATGATTTCAAATTAAATTAGTTACAATATTAGCGAGCAGAATGTAGTAAAAAGTGATCTTCTACTGCCATCTAGTGGGAATAATCATTCTTGACCTTTTTAACTTTTATAGAGGCACGTATTGAGCAATCTCCATGAAATTTTGCATGCTTGTTTACAGTCATATGTCTATTTTACTATTGTAATTCCTAGAGTTGTAAACATTTGCCATTTATGCTTCTTGTAATGTGCGGCTGACACAAATCTGCATAAAAAGGATATGCTAAAACAGAGAAAAGAGAACCTTAAACAATAATACTTGATACAGTTTTACACATGCATACCCAACACACACACACAATGGGTCTCATTCATGAAACATTCGTAAATATACGAGTACATATGTGAGTGATTTGCGCGTAAAGAGACATTCCCGAAAATTCTTCTCCTTATTCACAAATACTTCGTAAACATCAGATTTGATAGTGAAATGTGTGTATGGGTAATGCATTCCAATCAGTCGTAAATGGGACGCGTGTGCACGCTCATTCTCAATTACCATAAATCCCGCCCATTAAAACCGACTGACAACTATACTGCCCTACAAAGGCAAAAGACCTTAAGTCGCTAGAGTGTGGAACTGAGAAAAATGACTTTAAAGATTTTTAGTTGTCCCGCCAAATTAATTATAGGTAGGACACTGGAAATCTGGCAAATAGATGTTTTAGTAATGAAAATTATATACATAAAAAATATTGAGCTCAAACTTGACTTTTGACCACTATTTTAAAGTTACTGTACTCTGCCTTTGTATTGTCAGCAAAAAGTGAGAAGTCATACAAAGGCAAAAGGCAGTAACTTCCACATTATCAATATTTGGTTGCTGATGACCATTAACAAAATCATTATAGTAACACCTGTATAAAATCTAGTGATCATGGCATTTATTTTGTATGATTTACAATTATTTATAGCCATCTACTTATTGCTATCCTGTGCTTTGGTTGCATTCTGATGGCATTATTACTACATTTGACATGACAAAATACCTCCATAGATATATTAGTCCAGCGCTGACTCGACCGTGTTTAGGGCGGGGCTGAAGGCGAAGTTTTGGCACTCTGCCAGCTAGTTTGCCAAGCTTTAATTCTTGGTTGTATTCATCTGATACGGCAATGTGTAACGTTTTCCTGTTAACTCTGCATAATCCTTCGCGATCGATATCGCACGTTTGTCGATGGAGCGGGTTCAGACCATACTAAATGTTCTGACCGCAATTGTGCAGGACAAAGCTCTGAGGACATCAGAAGTTAGAAGGACTGATGACAGCTGTACAAAGTACGCAGGCTACACCATAATTTTAATTTTAATGGACAGTAAAACAAAGGCAGAACACCGTACAGTCTGGTAGGTAGCATTATTTGATAGAACACCGGCACAGTAACTTCATATTGACGCGCGGCTAAACAAAGGCAGAGCACCGTAACTCAATTTGAGCATTCCAAAACAAAGCCAAAGAGCGGTAACTGATGTTACGGTGTTCTGCCTTTGTTTCTCATGGGCTTTTGGAAGTTACTGTTAAGACAAATCATTATTTTCTCGAAAAAACAACGGAATTGATTCAAGATAATTATCCACATGATAAAGAAGGTCTTGAATGTGCCAAAAATATAAATAACTCATTTTCGACCAAAAACGAAGTTACGGTCTTTTGCCTTTGCACGGCAGTATATATGGGCATCATATTATGACACGAAACGAAGGATTTCAACAGGTCTACTCAAAAGCAAAGGAAGAAGAGAAATTTCTCAGATGCAGAAATTGAAGTTTTATAATCAGAAGTTCATTCAAAACGCCACATTTTATTTTCAAGCGTACATAGTGGCGTATCAGGTCGTAAAAAAAAAAAAGGATTTTTTAGGTAATAATGCTTTTACCTAAATGCTTTAGGTAAAAATGCTTGGCAGCATATTACAGATGCAGTTAATGGACTTTCATCTGTTAATCGACCAGTCCCAGAAGTGAAAAGAAAATGGTTCGACATGAAGCTTGACTGCAACACTTCTGACTTGCGGACTTGTAAAAAAAAAAAAAAAAAAAAAAAAAAAAAAAAGAATAAATAGCTTGAATATAAAAATAAAATTAAAAGAAAAAATTAGATAAAAGACTTGCGGACTTGTGTTCCGTTTGCAGATGCTATTACTGGCTCTCGTAATAAAAGTAAAAAGAAAAACCGTATGTAATTACTACATATAATATTTTTTCAAAATGCTGTGTACCCTAAATATGTACCGGATTAAGGTGAATTAAAATGCAGCCTTATTAATGAGCAAAACGTTCGGATGTTAAACGCACTATTTATGATTGGCTGGGAGCAGGTGTAGATTTCTTTCGTACCAATTAACATTTGGAAAATACTAACATTTGAATAATTCCGAAAATTTACGCCAGAACCACTTTACACACGATTTACACAAAAAATTGTTCGTGTTTCATGAATGAGGCCCAATATGTTTTAATGAGATATGTTATTGTGACAATAACTTTTAATGGTCATTAAGCATTTCACATTTTTCTTTGTGAACCAATAATATAAAACTATATTACAGTGCATTGTGATAATGGAAAATAGCTTTAATAATTTCTTTGTTCCTACGCATTAAAAATACTGTAAATGTAATCCTGCTGCTCCCTCTAGTGGACAACAGTGGTATTAACCCCCTGAGGTCAGCTATTGCGCAGGCGCGAAAGGCTAGTTTTTTCCTTATCAGTGAAAAATAAAAAATAAATATTACTTTTTATCTTATATGCTTGTGTTATACATCAATCGATCCTGTTAAGTGTGTATTATTTTTGTGTATACTCACAATAAAACAAAGTGTTGTGCTTTTCGACAAATAAAGAAAAATAAACATGATGCAAGTTCTGCCTCCTCTCTGTCAGTTAAGTCCATTCTAAAACACGTCCGAAAATGAACCATAACTCAGCGAATACTCAGTCAAACAGGCATACAGACACACAGGCATGAAACTTGAATTCTCTTCTTTTAAATGAAGTGATTTTTATTATAAAAAAAATATTCTCTGTTTATGTAATCTTTATGAAAAGAGAGAGATTTCAGTCGTTCTCATCTCAGCTCATTACGTTTTAATCTGCCCCGCCCACGGAGAGCGCACGCTATTCAAACGCAAATGACTGAGGCAATCCATGCAAACTGTGAACGCCCCCATATCAGCTCGAGAAAACACATCAAGTTTATTCAGATCATTGTACTTGTTTACACTGTCTCGCAGCGCTGTGAGGAATAATAAAAATGGCAAATGTAACTCAAAAGTGCTGGTATTTCGAGGCGCAACAGATGGAATACTATAGTACGTTTTTTTAATTCTCCAGTGAATCGCGTTTCTGTGTGTGAAATGAATGAACGGCAGAGATGCGCTGTTTACCACAACTGGCAAAAAGACGGTTTAAATTTGAATTGCGTTTCTGTGTGTGAATGAATGTTTCGCTTTTAGCAAACTATTTTGCTATACTGAGTAAAAATCGACTGAAATATGTTGAAATAAAATGTATTTGTATAAGCAACGTATTAAACTGCAAATAAACATTTATATTCCTTATAATAAAAACGAAAGACCTATGTTACAGACATATGAAAGACAACATTTCGTTGACTAGTTTTGGATAGATTACACATTTTTACTGTAAAATATCTGCCACCTCAAATAAGCTTTTGTTTGCCAGTTTTTGCTAATATGTTAAATATAGTATGTTTTGTCAATGTAGGCTGTGTAATGTAAATATGAATGTGAACACATGTGAAAAGCACATGTGAAAAGTCTTCATTAATAAGTTTAATGGCCAGCAGAGGGCACTAGAAGACCAGTTATTGGCTCACTTTCACTTTAAACCTCATGATTTTCACCAGTTTTCTGCACTAAAGCTAACCAATTTTTCCATGTTAACTCCATAATGTATGCACACACACACACACACACACACACACAAAGACAAATGTTGTTGTTTTTCAATGCTATTGGGATATGTCATTATGAAAATATATTTGAATGGTCTATAAACATTTCACAAAGTCTTTATAAACGATTAATCAGATGATTCAGAATTTATTCAGAAACCTAAGATTACACATACACATACTGTTGTGGATACAGACATTTGAAACATAGCATGTGATCAAACTGTTTACTGCAAGTCTCCTTCAGGATTCACATTTCTCAATGTGACACAATTGTCAGTAGTAATACTTCAATAGATGAATTTTCACTAAATGTGATTGTAAATGTTAAAAGAGTGATTTTATAAAGTCTAAATATGAATTAAAGAACAATATGACAAAATGACCATTTTAAACAGCAGGGGGGCCAGTAAAATACCACTTATTGGATTAACATGCCATTAAATCATATCATTTTCACCTTTTTAACTGTTATAGAGGAACATTTTGTCAGATCTGTCTGAAAATGTTCATGCTTGTTTAGACTCTTATGTCACATGTTCTGACTTGTCTTTAAGAAGATCTGAGCATTCATTGAAGAGATATAGGCTTTCGGGGACACTCTGTCAAGGCTAAATTTTGAAGTGACCCTATTATAGCAATCCAAATAAAGAAGTTCACCTTTTACCGATAATTATTGATCTAGAGAGTCCAGATAATTGTACTGCACTGGTTTTGAACATTATGATATAAACATTATATGATCACAGATGGAAAACACCATTCACAGCCAATACAGTCAATTTACCATAGGAAATATATGGTTTTAAAGCTTTTTTAACAGTTATAGCGCCACCTATGATCCGATCTCCATGAAATTTTGCAAGTTTATTAAGGATATTATGTCACATGTGCTCACCATTTTTTGTGAAGTTCTGAGCTTTCATTAAGGATTTATAGGCTTTTTAGTGTATTTTGCCATGCCCATTTTATAAATGACCCTATTACAACCATCGAAATGCAAAAGTTCAACTTTTTTTTGATAATTATTGATCTAGACAGTCCAGAGAATTGTCCTAGACTGGTTTGGTTCCGATCGGGCGAAAAACCTAGGACTAGTTTGCAAAAGTAGGTTTTTAACATGTTCGCAAATATTTAATGAACGGTTTGATTGACAGCAATGGTTCTTGAGGCAAAGTTGTTCAGCATAAGCAGATCTATCAAATGATATGCATTTTATGACAATAAGTGTAACATCACGTGATTACAGAGCCATAAAACTCGTTAGCACCAACTAGTGGCCGATTTCTTTCAAAATTCTTACAGACCTCTAGGGCCATGACTTGAACATGCCCATCACGTTTTGTTCCGATCGGCCTCCGTTAACCTTGTCTAATAGGTGCTCAAACTTCATTGGCCGATGGCGGCCATGTTTTTTGAGATAGACCAATGTCCTCATAGACATACATGACACCTTGGGCCAAGACACTGCATACCAATTTTCAAGTCAATCGGACTAATGGTCAGGTAGTTATAGCCTGTTATAGGTTTTTTTCATGTTATAGCGCCACCATGTGGCCAATCAACGCGATTTTTTTACTGTGACCTCAGAGTGACCTCTTACACAAGTGTACCGAGATTGGTGATTATACCTCATTTAGTTCTGGAGTTATAGCCGTTTTAGTAAAATAGGCTCCTCCCACAACATACATTTTGGCGCCCTTTAGCGACCGTGAATCGAAATTTCAACTTTTTTCGATAATTATTGATATTCAGACTACAGAGAACATTTCTGCACTGGTTTGGTTCCGATCGGGCAAAAAACCTAGGACTAGTTCGCAAAAGTAGGTTTTTAACAAAATTCAAAATGGCGGAAAAATTTGCATACCGGAAATGAAATCGGAGATATACATTTTGATCATCAGGTGTCCAGCTTTCCATTGATATAAGACACTTGAGCCTACAACACAGGGTCTAGGAGTTATGAGCAGTTTCGCGCTTTTGGATGCTATAGCGCCACCTATGGGCCAATCGGGGTCATACTCTCTGAACCTCTCCTCGATTTTTGTACTACCATCTGGCAAAGTTTCAAGGTTCCAGCTCTTACGGTTTGGGCTGCACGATGCGTTTTAGCGGAGAAGAAAAATAATAATAATAATTAAAGCTGCAAGCAGCATTTAGCGGGGTTCAAGCATTTAGGGTCTTTAAGCACATAAGGCAGTTTAGTGAGTTGTCTGAGTTTTTGTTTAGGATTTACAGGCTTTTGAGTGTTTTTTGCCATACCCATTTTCTAAATGATCCTGTTATGGCTACCCAATGGATAAAGTTAAAAAAATGTTATATAATTAATAATCTAGAGCTTCCAGAGAATTGTACTGCACTGGTATATTTCCGATCGTGCGAAAAACCTAGGACTAGTTCGCAAAAGTAGGTTTTTAACATAATCGCAAGTATTTAATGAACAAATTGATTGACAGCAGTAGTTCTTGAGGCAAAGTTGTTCAGTATGAGGAGATCTATCAAATGATATGCATCACATGATTACATAGCCATAAAACCTGTTAGCATCAACTAGTGGCTGATTTTTCAAAATTCTTACAGACCTCTAGGGCCACGAGTTGAACATGCCCATCGAGTTTCGTTCTGATCGGCCTCCGTTAAGAGCAAACTAACAGCTTTGAATTAAAATGGTGAGGTATCCTGTTGTAAACATCAACCATGCCTGTTGACAGTTCTCTTTTGTGGGAAGGGAATGAAAAGTTCTCAAATCCGCAGCACAGCACATAACATTTATATCCATGATCTGCCATTTTCACTATTGTCCTTGCTTGCTTCTTCACAATACCTGCAGATCTTCTGATGATTCGGCTGTGCAGGTCCACATTAACACTGCCTGGCCTAGAACATGGACTGGAAAATGCAAATTTGGGGGGTATAAATATTAATGATCCTGACTCCAACGTCACAGTCGGTGTTATGGTGGGATTCACTCATTTTTCAGCGGTCTTTTGCAAACAGGAGATTTACACATGAAGGAGGAAACAATGGTGTTTGAGGCTCACGGTATGTCAGTTCCATGTCCAGAACTCTTATCATTCAACTATGCCAAGATAAATACAGTTTTCAATTGTATGGCACCTTTAAAATAGATGATTAGTAATATAATGCTTACTTGGAGTCTGAAATGGCTTTAACAAAAGAAGAAAAATATTCTTAGATTTCTGTTCATTCTAATCATGTACAAATAAAGTAGCACAGTAAGATTACATTTATTTGAATGCATTAGTGAGTGTGTGATTGTGCTGTGTGTGCAGCGTGTCAATACTAAAAGTGAAGGTGTAGTTGATATCTTTGGTGATAATATCTGTAGTAATCATAAAAAAACAATTAAGAAATAAAGAATTAAAATTACAAATAATATTCTATTAAGATATGAGTTACAATAACATGATTTGCAATAGTAATAATATCAATAATATATGCACAATACACACAGATTAGACTATCAGGTCTGTGTTTTACAAAAACATTAGTATTGCAGCCAATGTGAGTCTGTGGGATTTATAAACAGACAAAATATGATTTGAAATGTTATTTTAATGATTTTATTAAGTTTAAATAATATTTCAAATGGAAAAAAAATGAAATATAATATTTTAGTGAGCAGAATGAACCAATGAGTGTTCTTCATCTGGTGGTTAAAATGTAAATGAAAACAATAATACTTAAACAATAATACTTAATACACTAACCATGCTTGAACACACACATGCACACACATTTTGTTGTAGATGGAGATATTTAAAATAAAAGATAGGTAACAAAATGATAATTGCAAATCTCCTCTGTATAACACCATTTTCAGATTTCAAATTAATCACTGAGAGGCAGAATTGTTCAAACTGAGAGCTCAGTACAAATGAAGTGATAAACTTTGACAAAACATGACTGTGTTATAATAGGGGATTTTCATGCAAGTAATTTGATATAGTCCAAAAACTAATGCAAAAGCACAGATGAAAATATTTTATTAAGTAGAATGTCCTGCAGAGGGCAGTAGAAGACCACTAATTGACTCACTTTCATTTGAAAGACTTTTTTATCCACCAGTAAAACAAAGCAGTTTCTCCATGTTCTTTCCATTAAGCATGCTTACACAGACAGACACACACACAAACACAAACACATCCACACACACACACACACACACACACACACACACACACACACACACACAAAGACATATGTTTTCAATGTTTTTAGGATGTGATATTGTGAAAATATATTCATCTCCTCATCTTGAACAACTTTGCCTCAAGAATCACTAATGTCAATCAAACCGTTCATAATCATAATAAAAAAATAAAATATATACAAATATCATAATAAAAAAAACATCATAATAAAAAAGATTGCTTCTTAAAGCATTTGTTTATTTCCCAATACTGAAGCGAATTAAAAGATCATGCGTAATCCTGCTGCTCCCTCTAGTGGACAACAGTGGTATTATAGCTTACATTTTACAGTTGAGGTGTTTGAATGAATGAATGGGAATTTGTTTTTTTACTTATATCTCAGGAACCAAAAGGCGAAAAATTCTGAAACTCAGAGCATAGATAGTGCTTGAGGAGCCCTGTTGAATGAGACCATCAAGGTGTTTTTGGGCGATTGGGGCTGGGAGTTATGACTGTTATAAGGCATATCTGTTCGGGCTATTATCTCTGGAATGCCCAGGGCAGATAACACCACATTTGAATCGAAGCTAGCCAAGGACGTGCCCTTTCCAACGAGCTCTTACACAATGTTCGGGGTGGTCTGGGTCGGGAGTAATGGCCGTTGAAAATCGGGGGTCCCGCGGGCTGGCGATGCGCGGGGGGCGCGCTCCCGAGGCCCGCGACGACCCGTTTCGATCAAGAGCCCGGAGAGGTCCTCACCATCAAAATTTGAGCGCGCAACGACTTTCCGTTTTCGAGATATGAATGAATTTGTATTCGGGGGCGTGGCTTAAATGCCGTTATACTTTCGTTTCATTTCATTCACTTACTTTCGTCCATTTCCATATCTCAGTGTAACACAATTGTCAATAGTAATACTCAATAGATGAGTTTTGACAAAATGTGATTGTAAATGTTAAAATAATGATTTTATAAAGTCTAAATATGAATTTTATAACAATATTAGGGAGTAGTATGATGAAATGACAGCAGGGGGCAGTAAAATACCACTTATTGGCTTACAGTTTTTCTCGATTGCTATGACAGATTTTTCAATACTTTTAACAATTTTCCAAAACTCTTAACACAGTTAGCACTACATCCGCCTGTGTAAGCTATACTATTAACACATTTCTTGTTGCTTTAACACAAAATGCATACAATTAACACAAATTTAAAATGCTTGAACTTCTTTTACACACAAGCTCAAACAAGACCAAAACAATGGATTTTTACTGCCAAATTTACCAATGCTTTAACACTGTATGTCAGAACAGATAACACCATGTTCTAAACCTAACCTTACAGGCTAAAGTCAAGGTAAACCGCTGTTTATATTGTGAACTGAAACACAAATATATCCCCTGTATTTTATTATATTCTTACTGAGAAACAGCTGATTGAATTATGCAAATAATTAGAAGATCTTTTTTTTTTTTATTATTATTCTTCTGGTGCTTTTTCTGTTCGTATATTTTGTATTTTCACATTATTCCATTGCTAGTGAGAAACAGCTGATTAAAGTTATGCAAATATGGGACAATGTGACATTCCACCATTCCCGTCTAGTCACAGCCTGGTTTGACGCCCATCAGAGGATGATGTCCATTTCCCTTGCCCCTTACTTCCCTTTCCTCAAACCCATTGAGGAGTTTCCTCAGCCTGGAGATGAAAGGTTTTTGACCATAGTCCACAGGACCAAATGTCCCTCCTGTATGCAAAAGATGCTGCATACAAGACATCACAGCTGAATACTGCCAGGGGTGGATAAGGCATGTTACTGTAAAAGATTCATCCCAAGATGCCTTGCCAGGGAAGATATCAGGTGTGATGTGGATGAGAACATGTGGACAAATGCAGAAGACCGGGCAGATTAGAAGATGGCCTTTTCTGTTTGTATATTTTGTATTTTCACATACAGTAATACTGTAAATGGCAGCTATATTGCATATTTTTGTTATCTTGCAGAAATGTCCTGTTGCAAATAAAGCCGTTACAGCAGTAATTCTGTCTCTGTCTTCTTTTTTTCATAAACCATACATTCCATAAAGCTACTCTAAGAAGGGTCATTTATTTTGTTGTATTGAATTTCTGCTGCAAAAAAAAACAACAAAATGCATTTACATTACAAACAAAACAAATATGTAGAGAGACTTCAAAAGAAACTGCAGTGCAAAACACAATCTATGATCAATACAATATCTATAGATATAATAGATATAGTATAATATATATATAGAATAATATGTCTGTTGTATAAGGGCAGACCTGACACATATAAAATAATGCAGTTTCTGTAATTCCATCTGATGTTAGTGTTTTTTATGACATTGTGCTATGATTGACTAAATGTTCCTGGTGGAAGAGAACATGTGTTAATGTTTTGGTAGACATGGTGTATTGTGTTAGTGTATTATTGTATTTTGAAAATTAGTTTTGCAGTTTAGTTTATAATGTGTGATTTTGAGCATGAAATTAACCGTTTTGCCAATTGTGTGTTTTAGGTGTGTTGGTGCGTTAAGAGTTTAGGAAACTTGTTAAATGTATTGAAAAATCTGTCATAGCGATTGTAAAAAACTGTAATATGTCATTATATTCATATAAAATCACCTTTTGAAGAAGTTCAACTTTTTTTCTGATAATTATTGATCTAGAGAGTTCAGAGAATTGTGCTGCACTGGTTTTGAACATTATGATATGAACATTATACGATAATAGATAGAAGACACCATTTACAGCAAATACAGGCAATTTACCATAGGAAATATATGGCTTTAAAGCATTTTAACAGTTATAGCGCCACCTATGCTCCGATCTCCATAAAAATTTCCATGCTTCTTTAGCATGTTATGTCACATATGCTCATCAATTTTTGTGAAGTTCTGAGTTTTCATTTAGGATTTATAGGCTTTTTAGTGTATTTTGCCACGCCCATTTTCTAAATGACCCTATTACAGCCATCCAAATGCAAAAGTTCAACTTTTTTTCGATAATTATTGATCTAGAGAGTCCAGAGAATTACCCTAGACTGGTCTGGTTCTGATCGGGAAAAAAACCAGGGACTAGTTCGCAAAAGTAGGTTTTTAACATGTTTGCAAATATTTAATGAACAGTTTGATTGACAGTAGTGGTTCTTGAGGCAAAGTTGTTCAGCATGAGCAGATCTATCAAATGATATGCATAATGTGACAATAAGTTTAACACCACGTGATTACAGAGCCATAAAACTCGTTAGCGCCAACTAGTGGCCGATTTCTTTCAAAAATCTTACATACCTCTAGGGCCATGAGTTGAACATGCCCATCGAGTTTTGTTCCGATCGGCCTCCGTTAACCTTGTCTAATAGGTGCTCAACTTCATTGGCCGATGGCGGCCATGTTTTTCGAGATACGCCAATGTCATCATAGATATACATGGCACCCTGGACCATGAGACTGCATACCAATTTTCAAGTCAATTGGACTAACGGTCAGGTGGTTATAGCCCTTTTCATGTTTTTTTCATGTTATAACGCCACCTAGTGTTCAATCGTCGCGATTTTTTTACTGTGACCCCAGATTGAACTCATACACATGTGTTCCGAGTTTGGTGAAAATATCTAATTTCGTTCATGAGTTATAACCATTTTAGTAAACTGGCTCCGCCTCCTGCGAACGTTTTGACGCCCCTTAGCAACCGTGGATCGAAATTTCAACTTTTTTTCGATAATTACTGATAATCAGACTCCAGAGAACATTTCTGCACTGGTTTGGTTCCGATTGGCCAAAAAAACCCTCTACTAGTTTGCAAAAGTAGGTTTTAGACAAAATTCAAAATGGCGGAAAAATTTGCATACCGGAAATGAAATTGAAGATATACATTTTGTCCGTCTTGAGACAAGGATTACAGTGATATAAGACACTTGAGTCTGTGACAAAGGGTTAAGGAGATTTAAGCAAAACCGTGATTTTTTTTTATTTTTGGCACTATAGCGCCACCTATGGGCCAATCGGGGTCATACTCTCTGAACCTCTCCTCGATTTTTGTACTACCTTCTGGCCAAGTTTCAAGTCTCTAGCACTTACGGTTTGGGCTGCACGATGCGTTTTACGGCAGAAGAATAATAATAATAATAAAAATCAGTACAATTACAATAGGGTTTCAGCACTTCGTGCTTGAACCCCTAATAAAAATCAGTACAATTACAATAGGGTTTCAGCACTTCGTGCTTGAACCCCTAATTAAAGCTGCAAGCAGCATTTATCGGGGTTCAAGCAGTTAAGGCCTTTAAGCACAAAAGCATCAAAAGTGATTAAGTTTTATTTAGCAAGCATGTAACTACTGACATAATAGATGGAAAAGACCATTTACAGGAAATACCATAGGAAATATATGGTTTTAAAGCTTTTTAGCAGTTATAGCGCCACCTATGGTCCGATCTCCATAAAAATTGGCATGCTTGTTAATGATGTTATGTCACATATGCTCACCAATTTTTGTGAAGTTCTGAGTTTTCATTTAGGATTTATAGGCTTTTTAGTGTTTTTTGCCACGCCCATTTTCTAAATGACCCTATTACAGCCATCTACATGCAAAAGTTCAACTTTTTTTTGATAATTATTGATCTAGAGTGTCCAGAGAATTGTCCTAGACTGGTCTGGTTTCGATCGGGCGAAAAACCTAGGACTAGTTTGCAAAAGTAGGTTTTTAACATAATTACGAATATTTAATAAACGGTTTAATTGACAGCATTAGTTCTTGAGGCAAAGTTGTTCAGCATGAGCAGATCTATCAGTTGATATGCATTTTGTGACGATAAGTGTAACACCACGTGATTACAGAGCCATAAAACTCGTTAGCGCCAACTAGTGGCCGATTTCTTTCAAAACTCTTACAGACCTCTAGGGCCATGAGTCGAACATGCCCATCGAGTTTCGTTCCGATCGGCCTCCGTTAACCTTGTCTAATAGGTGCTCAAATTTCATTGGTCGATGGCGGACATGTTTTTCGAGATACGCCAATGTCCTCATAGACATACATGGCACCTTGGACCAAGACACTGCATACCAATTTTCAAGTCAATCGGACTAACGGTCACGTGGTTATAGCCGTTTTAATGTTTTTTTCATGTTATAGCGCCACCTAGTGATCAATCGTCGCGATTTTTTTACTGTGACCCCAGATTGAACTCATACACATGTGCACCAAGTTTGGTGAAGATATCTAATTTCATTCTCGAGTTATAGCCATTTTAGTAAAATAGGCTCCTCCTACAACATTAATTTATCACCCCCTGGCGATCAGGAATCGAAATTTCGACTTTTTTTCGATAATTATTGATACTCAGACTCCAGAAAACATTTCTGCACTGTTTTGGATCCAATTGGACAAAAAACCTAGGACTAGTTCGCAAAAGTAGGTTTTTAACTAAATTCAAAATGGCGGACAATTTGCATACCGGAAATGAAATCGGAGATATACGTTTTGACCTTCAGGTTTCCAGCTTTCCAGTGATATAAGACACTTGAGTCTACGTCATACGGTCTAGGAGTTATGAGCAGTTTCGCGCTTTTGGTTGCTATAGCGCCACCTATGGGCCAATTGGGGTCATATTCTCTGAACCTCTCCTCGATTTTTGTACTACCATCTGGCAAAGTTTCAAAGCTCCAGCTCTTACGGTTTGGGCTGCACGATGAGTTTTACGGCAGAAGAAAAATAATAATAATAATAATAATAATAATAATAATAATAATAATAAAAATCAGTACAATTACAATAGGGTTTCAGCACTTCGTGCTTGAACCCCTAATAAAAATCAGCACAATTACAATAGGGTTTCAGCACTTCGTGCTTGAACCCCTAATAATAATAATTAAAGCTGCAAGCAGCATTTATCGGGGTTCAAGCAGTTAAGGCCTTTAAGCACAAAAGCATCAAAAGTGATTAAGTTTTATTTAGCAAGCATGTAACTACTGACATAATAGATGGAAAAGACCATTTACAGGAAATACCATAGGAAATATATGGTTTTAAAGCTTTTTAGCAGTTATAGCGCCACCTATGGTCCGATCTCCATAAAAATTGGCATGCTTGTTAATGATGTTATGTCACATATGCTCACCAATTTTTGTGAAGTTCTGAGTTTTCATTTAGGATTTATAGGCTTTTTAGTGTTTTTTTGCCACGCCCCTTTTCTAAATGACCCTATTACAGCCATCTACATGCAAAAGTTCAACTTTTTTTTGATAATTATTGATCTAGAGTGTCCAGAGAATTGTCCTAGACTGGTCTGGTTTCGATCGGGCGAAAAACCTAGGACTAGTTTGCAAAAGTAGGTTTTTAACATAATTACAAATATTTAATAAACGGTTTAATTGACAGCATTAGTTCTTGAGGCAAAGTTGTTCAGCATGAGCAGATCTATCAGATGATATGCATTTTGTGACGATAAGTGTAACACCACGTGATTACAGAGCCATAAAACTCGTTAGCGCCAACTAGTGGCCGATTTCTTTCAAAACTCTTACAGACCTCTAGGGCCATGAGTCGAACATGCCCACCGAGTTTCGTTCCGATCGGCCTCCGTTAACCTTGTCTAATAGGTGCTCAAACTTCATTGGCCGATGGCGGCCATGTTTTTTGAGATACACCAATGTCCTCATAGACATACATGGGGCCTTGGACCAAGACACTGCATGCCAATTTTCAAGTCAATCGGACTAACGGTCAGGTGGTTATAGCCTGTTTTATGTTTTTTTCATGTTATAGCGCCACCATGTGGCCAATCGCCACGATTTTTTTACTGTGACCTCAGATTGACCTCTTACATATACGTACCAAGTTTGGTGAAGATACCTCATTCATTTCTGGAGTTATAGCTGTTTTAGTACAATAGGCTCCTCCCACAACATACATTTTGGCGCCCCTTAGCGACCGTGAATCGAAATTTCGACTTTTTTTCGATAATTATTGATATTCAGACTCCAGAGAACATTTCTGCACTGGTTTGGTTCCGATCGGACGAAAAACCTAGGACTAGTTCGCAAAAGTAGGTTTATAACAAAATTCAAAATGGCGGAAAAATTTGCATACCGGAAATGAAATCGGAGATATACGTTTTGTTCTTCAAGTGTCCAGCTTTCCAATGATATAAGACACTTGAGTCTACGACATACGGTCTAGGAGTTATGAACAGTTTCGCGCTTTTGGTTGCTATAGCGCCACCTATGGGCCAATCGGGGTCATACTCTCTGAACCTCTCCTCGATTTTTGTACTACCATCTGGCAAAGTTTCAAGGTTCCAGCTCATACGGTTTGGGCTGCACGATGCGTTTTAGCGGAGAAGAAAAATAATAATAAAAATCAGTACAATTACAATAGGGTTTCAGCACTTCGTGCTTGAACCCCTAATAATAAAAATCAGTACAATTACAATAGGGTTTCAGCACTTCGTGCTTGAACCCCTAATAAGAACAGACGTTTTGGACAGTTATAGCGCCACCTATGGTCCGATCTTCACGAAACTTGGCATGCTTCTTCACCATGTTCTGACACATCTGCTCATCGATTTTTGTGAAGTTTGGGGTTTTCCCTTAGGTTGTATAGGCTTTTGAGTGTTTTTATGTCCCACCCCTTTCCTAAATGACCCTGTTACAGCCAGGCCAATGCAAAAGTTCAACTTTTTTTCAATAGTTATTGATCTAGAGAGTCCAGAGAATTGTCCTAGACTGGTCTGGTTCCGATTGGGTCAAAAACCAGGGACTAGTTGGCCAAAGTAGGTTTTGGACAAATTTGCCCATATAAATTTTTTTTTTGCTCGTAGGGGAATTTGGAGATAGCCATTTTGTCCGTCTGGAGCCAGGGATCACAGTGATGCTAAAATTGAGATTCTAGGACAAACTGTCTAGGAGTTATGAGCAATTTAGTAAATGTGGTCATTATAGCGCCACCTATGGGCCAATCTGGGTCATACTTTGATAGGTTCTCCCCAAATTGAGGACTACCATTTGGCCAAGTTTCAAGGTTCCAGCTCTTACGGTTTGGGCTGCAGGATGCGTTTTAGGGGAAAATAATAATAATAATAATAATTAAAGCTGCAAGCAGCATTTATCGGGGTTCAAGCAGTTAAGGCCTTTAAGCACAAAAGCATCAAAAGTGATTAAGTTTTATTTAGCAAGCATGTAACTACTGACATAATAGATGGAAAAGACCATTTACAGGAAATACCATAGGAAATATATGGTTTTAAAGCTTTTTAGCAGTTATAGCGCCACCTATGGTCCGATCTCCATAAAAATTGGCATGCTTGTTAATGATGTTATGTCACATATGCTCACCAATTTTTGTGAAGTTCTGAGTTTTCATTTAGGATTTATAGGCTTTTTAGTGTTTTTTGCCACGCCCCTTTTCTAAATGACCCTATTACAGCCATCTACATGCAAAAGTTCAACTTTTTTTTGATAATTATTGATCTAGAGTGTCCAGAGAATTGTCCTAGACTGGTCTGGTTTCGATCGGGCGAAAAACCTAGGACTAGTTTGCAAAAGTAGGTTTTTAACATAATTACGAATATTTAATAAACGGTTTAATTGACAGCATTAGTTCTTGAGGCAAAGTTGTTCAGCATGAGCAGATCTATCAGTTGATATGCATTTTGTGACGATAAGTGTAACACCACGTGATTACAGAGCCATAAAACTCGTTAGCGCCAACTAGTGGCCGATTTCTTTCAAAACTCTTACAGACCTCTAGGGCCATGAGTCGAACATGCCCATCGAGTTTTGTTCCGATCGGCCTCCGTTAACCTTGTCTAATAGGTGCTCAAATTTCATTGGTCGATGGCGGCCATGTTTTTCGAGATACGCCAATGTCCTCATAGACATACATGGCACCTTGGACCAAGACACTGCATACCAATTTTCAAGTCAATCGGACTAACGGTCACGTGGTTATAGCCGTTTTCATGTTTTTTTCATGTTATAGCGCCACCTAGTGATCAATCGTCGCGATTTTTTTACTGTGACCCCAGATTGAACTCATACACATGTGCACCAAGTTTGGTGAAGATATCTAATTTCATTCTCGAGTTATAGCCATTTTAGTAAAATAGGCTCCTCCTACAACATTAATTTATCACCCCCTGGCGATCAGGAATCGAAATTTCGACTTTTTTTCGATAATTATTGATACTCAGACTCCAGAGAACATTTCTGCACTGTTTTGGATCCAATTGGACAAAAAACCTAGGACTAGTTCGCAAAAGTAGGTTTTTAACTAAATTCAAAATGGCGGACAATTTGCATACCGGAAATGAAATCGGAGATATACGTTTTGACCTTCAGGTTTCCAGCTTTCCAGTGATATAAGACACTTGAGTCTACGTCATACGGTCTAGGAGTTATGAGCAGTTTCGCGCTTTTGGTTGCTATAGCGCCACCTATGGGCCAATTGGGGTCATATTCTCTGAACCTCTCCTCGATTTTTGTACTACCATCTGGCAAAGTTTCAAAGCTCCAGCTCTTACGGTTTGGGCTGCACGATGAGTTTTACGGCAGAAGAAAAATAATAATAATAATAATAATAATAATAATAATAATAATAATTAAAGCTGCAAGCAGCATTTATCGGGGTTCAAGCAGTTAAGGCCTTTAAGCACAAAAGCATCAAAAGTGATTAAGTTTTATTTAGCAAGCATGTAACTACTGACATAATAGATGGAAAAGACCATTTACAGGAAATACCATAGGAAATATATGGTTTTAAAGCTTTTTAGCAGTTATAGCGCCACCTATGGTCCGATCTCCATAAAAATTGGCATGCTTGTTAATGATGTTATGTCACATATGCTCACCAATTTTTGTGAAGTTCTGAGTTTTCATTTAGGATTTATAGGCTTTTTAGTGTTTTTTTGCCACGCCCCTTTTCTAAATGACCCTATTACAGCCATCTACATGCAAAAGTTCAACTTTTTTTTGATAATTATTGATCTAGAGTGTCCAGAGAATTGTCCTAGACTGGTCTGGTTTCGATCGGGCGAAAAACCTAGGACTAGTTTGCAAAAGTAGGTTTTTAACATAATTACAAATATTTAATAAACGGTTTAATTGACAGCATTAGTTCTTGAGGCAAAGTTGTTCAGCATGAGCAGATCTATCAGATGATATGCATTTTGTGACGATAAGTGTAACACCACGTGATTACAGAGCCATAAAACTCGTTAGCGCCAACTAGTGGCCGATTTCTTTCAAAACTCTTACAGACCTCTAGGGCCATGAGTCGAACATGCCCATCGAGTTTCGTTCCGATCGGCCTCCGTTAACCTTGTCTAATAGGTGCTCAAATTTCATTGGTCGATGGCGGCCATGTTTTTCGAGATACGCCAATGTCCTCATAGACATACATGGCACCTTGGACCAAGACACTGCATACCAATTTTCAAGTCAATCGGACTAACGGTCACGTGGTCATAGCCGTTTTCATGTTTTTTTCATGTTATAGCGCCACCTAGTGATCAATCGTCGCGATGTTTTTACTGTGACCCCAGATTGAACTCATACACATGTGCACCAAGTTTGGTGAAGATATCTAATTCCATTCTCGAGTTATAGCCATTTTAGTAAAATAGGCTCCTCCCACAACATTAATTTATCACCCCCTGGCGATCAGGAATCGAAATTTCGACTTTTTTTCGATAATTATTGATATTCAGACTCCAGAGAACATTTCTGCACTGTTTTGGATCCAATTGGACAAAAAACCTAGGACAAGTTCGCAAAAGTAGGTTTTTAACTAAATTCAAAATGGCGGACAATTTGCATACAGGAAATGAAATCGGAGATATACGTTTTGACCTTCAGGTATCCAGCTTTCCAGTGATATAAGACACTTGAGTCTACGTCATACGGTCTAGGAGTTATGAGCAGTTTCGCGCTTTTGGTTGCTATAGCGCCACCTATGGGCCAATTGGGGTCATATTCTCTGAACCTCTCCTCGATTTTTGTACTACCATCTGGCAAAGTTTCAAAGCTCCAGCTCTCACGGTTTGGGCTGCACGATGAGTTTTACGGCAGAAGAAAAATAATAATAATAATAATAATAATAATAATAATAAAAATCAGTACAATTACAATAGGGTTTCAGCACTTCGTGCTTGAACCCCTAATAATAATAAAAATCAGTACAATTACAATAGGGTTTCAGCACTTCGTGCTTGAACCCCTAATAATAAAAATCAGTACAATTACAATAGGGTTTCAGCACTTCGTGCTTGAACCCCTAATAATAAGAACAGACGTTTTGGACAGTTATAGCGCCACCTATGGTCCGATCTTCACGAAACTTGGCATGCTTCTTCACCATGTTCTGACACATCTGCTCATCGATTTTTGTGAAGTTTGGGGTTTTCCCTTAGGTTGTATAGGCTTTTGAGTGTTTTTATGTCCCACCCCTTTCCTAAATGACCCTGTTACAGCCAGGCCAATGCAAAAGTTCAACTTTTTTTCAATAGTTATTGATCTAGAGAGTCCAGAGAATTGTCCTAGACTGGTCTGGTTCCGATTGGGTCAAAAACCAGGGACTAGTTGGCCAAAGTAGGTTTTGGACAAATTTGCCCATATAAATTTTTTTTTTGCTCGTAGGGGAATTTGGAGATAGCCATTTTGTCCGTCTGGAGCCAGGGATCACAGTGATGCTAAAATTGAGATTCTAGGACAAACTGTCTAGGAGTTATGAGCAATTTAGTAAATGTGGTCATTATAGCGCCACCTATGGGCCAATCTGGGTCATACTTTGATAGGTTCTCCCCAAATTGAGGACTACCATTTGGCCAAGTTTCAAGGTTCCAGCTCTTACGGTTTGGGCTGCAGGATGCGTTTTAGGGGAAAATAATAATAATAATAATAATTAAAGCTGCAAGCAGCATTTATCGGGGTTCAAGCAATTAAGGCCTTTAAGGCCTTTAAGCATAAAAGCATCAAAAGTTATTAAGATTTATTTAGCAAGCATGTAACTACTGACATAATAGATGAAAAAGACCATTTACCATAGGAAATATATGGTTTTAAAGCTTTTTAACAGTTATAGCGCCACCTTTGGTCCAATCTCCATAAAATTTTGCATGCTTGTTAATGATGGTATGTCACATATGCTCACCAATTTTTGTGAAGTTCTGAGTTTTTGTTTAGGATTTATAGGCTTTTGATTGCATTTTGCCACGCCCATTTTATAAATGACCCTATTACAGCAATCCAAATGCAAAAGTTCAACTTTTTTTTGATAATTATTGATCTAGAGAGTCCAGAGAATTGTCCTAGACTGGTCTGGTTCCGATCGGGCGAAAAACCTAGGACTAGTTCGCAAAAGTAGGTTTTTAACATATTCATGAATATTTAATGAACTGTTTGATTGACAGCAATGGTTCTAGAGGCAAAGTTGTTCAGCATGAGCAGATCTATCATATGATATGCATTTTGTGACGATAAGTGTAACACCACGGGATTACAGAGCCACAAAACTCGTTAGCGCCAACTAGTGGCCGATTTCTTTCAAAATTCTTACAGACCTCTAGGGGCTTGAGCCGAACATGCCCACTGAGTTTTGTTCCGATCGGCCTCCGTTAACCTTGTCTAATAGGTGCTCAAACTTCATTGGCCGATAGCGGCCATGTTTTTTGAGATACACCAATGTCCTCATAGACATACATGGCACCTTGGACCAAGACACTGCATACCAATTTTCAAGTCAATCGGACTAACGGTCAGGTGGTTATAGCCTGTTTTATGTTTTTTTCATATTATAGCGCCACCATGAGGCCAATCACCGCGATTTTTTTACTGTGACCTCAACTTGAGCTCATACATATGTGTACCGAGTTTGGTGAAAATATCTCATTTCGTTCACGAGTTATAGCCATTTTCGTATAATTAGCTCCGCCTCCTGCGAACGTTTTGATACCCCTTAGCAACCGTGGATCGAAATTTTACATTTTTTTCGATAATTATTGATCTTCAGACTCCTGTGAATATTTCTGCACTGGTTTGGTTCCGATCGGGCGAAAAACCAGGGACTAGTTCGCAAAAGTAGGTTTTGGACTAAATCCAAAATGGAGGAAAAATTTGCATACCGGAAATGAAATCCTTGAGGCCTTTTTTGTTCGGCTTGACCCAAGGATTCCAAAGATATAAGACACTTGAGTCTGTGACAAAGGGTTGATGAGATTTAAGCAAAAATATGCAATTTTTTTGTTTTTTGCACTGTAGCGCCACCTATTGGCCAATCTAGCTCATATTCTCTGAACCTCTCCTCGATTTTTGTACTACCTTCTGGCCAAGTTTCAAGTCTCTAGCACTTACGGTTTAGGCTGCACGATGCGTTTTACGGCAGAATAATAATAATAATAATAAAAATCAGCACAATTACAATAGGGTTTCAGCATTTCATGCTTGAACCCCTAATAATAAAAATCAGTACAATTACAATAGGGTTTCAGCACTTCGTGCTTGAACCCCTAATAAGAACAGACGTTTTGGACAGTTATAGCGCCACCTATGGTCCGATCTTCACGAAACTTGGCATGCTTCTTCACCATGTTCTGACACATCTGCTCATCGATTTTTGTGAAGTTTGGGGTTTTCCCTTAGGTTGTATAGGCTTTTGAGTGTTTTTATGTCCCACCCCTTTCCTAAATGACCCTGTTACAGCCAGGCCAATGCAAAAGTTCAACTTTTTTTCAATAGTTATTGATCTAGAGAGTCCAGAGAATTGTCCTAGACTGGTCTGGTTCCGATTGGGTCAAAAACCAGGGACTAGTTGGCCAAAGTAGGTTTTGGACAAATTTGCCCATATAAATTTTTTTTTTGCTCGTAGGGGAATTTGGAGATAGCCATTTTGTCCGTCTGGAGCCAGGGATCACAGTGATGCTAAAATTGAGATTCTAGGACAAACTGTCTAGGAGTTATGAGCAATTTAGTAAATGTGGTCATTATAGCGCCACCTATGGGCCAATCTGGGTCATACTTTGATAGGTTCTCCCCAAATTGAGGACTACCATTTGGCCAAGTTTCAAGGTTCCAGCTCTTACGGTTTGGGCTGCAGGATGCGTTTTAGGGGAAAATAATAATAATAATAATAATAATTAAAGCTGCAAGCAGCATTTAGCGGGGTTCAAGCATTTAGGGTCTTTAAGCACATAAGGCAGTTTAGTGAGTTGTCTGAGTTTTTGTTTAGGATTTACAGGCTTTTGAGTGTTTTTTGCCATACCCATTTTCTAAATGATCCTGTTATGGCTACCCAATGGGTAAAGTTAAAGTTTTTTATATAATTAATAATCTAGAGCTTCCAGAGAATTGTACTGCACTGGTATATTTCCGATCGGGCGAAAAACCTAGGACTAGTTTGCAAAAGTAGGTTTTTAACATAATCGCAAGTATTTAATGAACAAATTGATTGACAGCAGTAGTTCTTGAAGCAAAGTTGTTCAGTATGAGGAGATCTATCAAATGATATGCATCACGTGATTACATAGCCGTAAAACCTGTTAGCGTCAACTAGTGGCTGATTTTTCAAAATTCTTACAGACTTCTAGGGCCACGAGTCGAACATGCCCACCGAGTTTCGTTCTGATCGGCCTCCGTTAAGAGCAAACTAACAGCTTTGAATTAAAATGGTGAGGTATCCTGTTGTAAACATCAACCATGCCTGTTGACAGTTCTCTTTTGTGGGAAGGGAATGAAAAGTTCTCAAATCCACAGCACAGCCTCAGACATAACATTTATATCCATGATCTGCCATTTTCACTATTGTCCTTGCTTGCTTCTTCACAATACCTGCAGATCTTCTGATGATTCGGCTGTGCAGGTCCACATTAACACTGCCTGGCCTAGAACATGGACTGGAAAATGCAAATTTGGGGGGTATAAATATTAATGATCCTGACTCCAACGTCACAGTCGGTGTTATGGTGGGATTCACTCATTTTTCAGCGGTCTTTTGCAAACAGGAGATTTACACATGAAGGAGGAAACAATGGTGTTTGAGGCTCACGGTATGTCAGTTCCATGTCCAGAACTCTTATCATTCAACTATGCCAAGATAAATACAGTTTTCAATTGTATGGCACCTTTAAAATAGATGATTAGTAATATAATGCTTACTTGGAGTCTGAAATGGCTTTAACAAAAGAAGAAAAATAGTCTTAGATTTCTGTTCATTCTAATCATGTACAAATAAAGTAGCACAGTAAGATTACATTTATTTGAATGCATTAGTGAGTGTGTGATTGTGCTGTGTGTGCAGCGTGTCAATACTAAAAGTGAAGGTGTAGTTGATATCTTTGGTGATAATATCTGTAGTAATCATAAAAAAACAATTAAGAAATAAAGAATTAAAATTACAAATAATATTCTATTAAGATATGAGTTACAATAACATGATTTGCAATAGTAATAATATCAATAATATATGCACAATACACACAGATTAGACTATCAGGTCTGTGTTTTACAAAAACATTAGTATTGCAGCCAATGTGAGTCTGTGGGATTTATAAACAGACAAAATATGATTTGAAATGTTATTTTAATGATTTTATTAAGTTTAAACAATATTTCAAATGGGAAAAAAAATGAAAAATAATATTTTAGTGAGCAGAATGAACCAATGAGTGTTCTTCTTCTGGTGGTTAAAATGTAAATGAAAACAATAATACTTAAACAATAATACTTAATACACTAACCATGCTTGAACACACACATGCACACACATTTTGTTGTAGATGTAGATATTTAAAATAAAAGATAGGTAACAAAATGATAATTGCAAATCTCCTCTGTATAACACCATTTTCAGATTTCAAATTAATCACTGAGAGGCAGAATTGTTCAAACTGAGAGCTTAGTAAAAATGAAGTGATAAACTTTGACAAAACATGATTGTGTTATAATAGGTGATTTTCATGCAAGTAATTTTATATAATCCAAAAACTAATGCAAAAGCACAGATGAAAATATTTTATTAAGTAGAATGTCCTGCAGAGGGCAGGAGAAGACCACTAATTGACTCACTTTCATTTGAAAGACTTTTTTTATCCACCAGTAAAACAAAGCAGTTTCTCCATGTTCTTTCCATTAAGCATGCTTACACACACAGACACACACACAAACACAAACACATCCACACACACACACACACAAAGACAAATATGTTTTCAATGTTTTTAGGATGTGATATTGTGAAAATATCTTCATCTCCTCATCTTGAACAACTTTGCCTCAAGAATCACTAATGTCAATCAAACCGTTCATAATCATAATAAAAAAATAAAATATATACAAATATCATAATAAAAAAAAAACATCATAATAAAAAAGATTGCTTCTTAAAGCATTTGTTTATTTCCCAATACTGAAGCGAATTAAAAGATCATGCGTAATCCTGCTGCTCCCTCTAGTGGACAACAGTGGTATTATAGCTTACATTTTACAGTTGAAGTGTTTGAATGAATGAATGGGAATTTGTTTTTTTACTTATATCTCAGGAACCAAAAGGCGAAAAATTCTGAAACTCAGAGCATAGATAGTGCTTGAGGAGCCCTGTTGAATGAGACCATCAAGGTGTTTTTGGGCGATTGGGGCTGGGAGTTATGACTGTTATAAGGCATATCTGTTCGGGCTATTATCTCTGGAATGCCAGGGCAAATAACACCACATTTGAATCGAAGCTAGCCAAGGACGCGCCCTTTCCAACGAGCTCTCACACAATGTTCGGGGTGGTCTGGGTCGGGAGTAATGGCCGTTCAAAATCGGGGGTCCCGCGGATTCGCGATGCGCGGGGGGCGCGCTCCCGAGGCCCGCGACGACACGTTTCGATCAAGAGCCCCGAGAGGTCCTCACCATCAAAATTTGAGCGCGCAACGACTTTCCGTTTTCGAGTTATGAATGAATTTGTATTCGGGGGCGTGGCTTAAATGCCGTTACTTTCGTTTCATTTCATTCATTTACTTTCGTCCATTTCCATATCTCAGTGTAACACAATTGTCAATAGTAATACTCAATAGATGAGTTTTGACAAAATGTGATTGTAAATGTTAAAATAATGATTTTATAAAGTCTAAATATGAATTTTATAACAATATTAGGGAGTAGTATGATGAAATGACAGCAGGGGGCAGTAAAATACCACTTATTGGCTTAATATGTCATTATATTCATATAAAATCACCTTTTGAAGAAGTTAAACTTTTTTTCTGATAATTATTGATCTAGAGAGTTCAGAGAATTGTGCTGCACTGGTTTTGAACATTATGATATGAACATTATATGATAAAAGATAGAAGACATCATTTACAGCAAATACAGGCAATTTACCATAGGAAATATATGGTTTTAAAGCGTTTTAACAGTTATAGCGCCAACTATGGTCCGATCTTCATAAAATTTTTCATGCTTCTTTAGCAGGTTATGACACATATGCTCATCAATTTTTGTGAAGTTCTGAGTTTTCATTTAGGATTTATAGGCTTTTGAGTGCATTTTACCACGCCCATTTTCTAAATGACCCTGTTATAGCCATGCGAAAAATGCAAAAGTTCAACTTTTTTTTGATAATTATTGACCTAGAGAGTCCATAGAATTGTCCTAGACTGGTTTGGTTCCGATCGGGCGAAAAACCAGGGACTAGTTCGCAAAAGTACGTTTTTAACATAATTACGAATATTTAATGAACGGTTTGATTGACAGCAATGGTTCTTGAGGCAAAGTTGTTCAACAAGAGGAGATCTATCAAATGGTATGCATTTTGTGACAATAAGTGTAACACCACGTGATTACAGAGCCATAAAACTCGTTAGCGCCAACTAGTGGCCGATTTCTTTTAAAATTCTTACAGACCTCTAGGGCCATGAGTAGAACATGCCCACCGAGTTTCGTTCCGATCGGCCTCCGTTAACCTTGTCTAATAGGTGCTCAAACTTCATTGGCCGATGGCGGCCATGTTTTTTTAGATACGCCAATGTCCTCATACACATACATGACACCTTGGACCAAGACACTGCATACCAATTTTCAAGTCAATCGGACTAACGGTCAGGTGGTTAAAGCCTGTTTTATGTTTTTTATATATTATAGCGCCACCATGTGGTCAATCGCCGCGATTTTTTTACTGTTACCTCATATTGAGCTCATACATATGTTTACCGAGTTTGGTGAAGATACCTCATTTACTTCTGGAGTTATAGCCATTTTAGTAAAATAGGCCCCTCCCATAACATACGTTTTGGCGCCCCTTAGCGACCGTGAATCGAAATTTCGACTTTTTTTCGATAATTATTGATCTTCAGTTTCTAGAGAACATTTCTGCACTGGTTTGGTTCCGATCGGGCGAAAAACCAGGGACTAGTTCGCAAAAGTAGGTTTTTGACAAAATTCAAAATGGCGGAAAATCTATCATGGCGGAAATGAAATCGGAGATATACGTTTTGTTCGTCAGGCGTCCAGCTTTCCAATGATATAAGACACTTGAGTCTACGACATACGTTCTAGGAGTTCTGAGCAGTTTCGCGCTTTTGGTCGCTATAGCGCCACCTATGGGCCAATCGAGGTCATACTTTGATACGTTCTCCCCAAATTGAGGACTACCATTTGGCCAACTTTCAAGGTTCCAGCTCTTACGGTTTGGTCTGCACGATGCGTTTTAGGGGAAAATAATAATAATAATTAAAGCTGCAAGCAGCATTTATCGGGGTTCAAGCAGTTAAGGCCTTTAAGACCTTTAAGCACAAAAGCATCAAAAGTTATTAAGTTTTATTTAGCAAGCATTTAACCACTGACATATATGACTCCAACGTCACAGTCAGTGTTATGCTGGGATTCACTCATTTTTCAGCGGTCTTTTGCAAACAGGAGATTTACACATGAAGGAGAAAACAATGGTGTTTGAGGCTCACGGTATGTCAGTTCCATGTCCAGAACTCTTATCATTCAACTATGCCAAGATAAATACAGTTTTCAATTGTATGGCACCTTTAAAATAGATGATTAGTAATGTAATGCTTACTTGCAGTCTGAAATGGCTTTAACAAAAGAAGAAAAATATTCTTAGATTTCTGTTCATTCTAATCATGTACAAATAAAGTAGCACAGTAAGATTACATTTATTTGAATGCATTAGTGAGTGTGTGATTGTGCTGTGTGTGCAGCTTATCAATACTAAAAGTGAAGGTGTAGTTGATATCTTTGGTGATAATATCTGTAATCATAAAAAACAAAAACAATTAAGAAATAAAGAATTAAAATTACAAATAATATTCTATTAAGATATGAGTTACAATAACATGATTTGTAATAGTAATAATATCAATAATATATGCACAATACACACAGTTTAGACTATCAGGTCTGTGTTTTACAAAAACATTAGTATTGCAGCCAATGTGAGTCTGTGGGATTTATAAACAGACAAAATATGATTTGAAATGTTATTTTAATGATTTTATTAAGTTTAAACAATATTTCAAATGGAAAAAAAAAATGAAAAATAATATTTTAGTGGGTAGAATGAACCAATGAGTGTTCTTCTTCTGGTGGTTAAAATGTAAATGAAAACAATAATACTTAAACAATAATACTTAATACACTAACCATGCTTGAACACACACATGCACACACATTTTGTTGTAGATGTAGATATTTAAAATAAAAGATAGGTAACAAAATGATAATTGCAAATCTCCTCTGTATAACACCATTTTCAGATTTCAAATTAATCACTGAGAGGCAGAATTGTTCAAACTGAGAGCTCAGTACAAATGAAGTGATAAACTTTGACAAAACATGATTGTGTTATAATAGGTGATTTTCATGCAAGTAATTTTATATAGTCCAAAACTTAATGCAAAAGCACAGATGAAAATATTTTATTAAGTAGAATGTCCTGCAGAGGGCAGTAGAAGACCACTAATTGACTCACTTTCATTTGAAAGACTTTTTTATCCACCAGTAAAACAAAGCAGTTTCTCCATGTTCTTTCCATTAAGCATGCTTACACACACAGACACACACACAGACACAAACACATCCACACACACAAAGACAAATGTTTTCAATGTTTTTAGGATGTGATATTGTGAAAATATCTTCATCTCCTCATCCTGAACAACTTTGACTCAAGAATTACTAATGTCAATCAAACCGTTCATAATCATAATAAAAAAAAAAAATATATATATATACAAATATCATAAAAAAAAAAAAACATCATAATAAAAAAAGATTGCTTCTTAAAGCATTTGTTTATTTCCCAATACTGAAAGCGAATTAAAAGATCATGCGTAATCCTGCTGCTCCCTCTAGTGGACAACAGTGGAATTACAGTCTCCATCTTACAGTTGAAGTGTTTGAATGAATGAATGGGAATTTGGTTTTTCACTTATATCTCGGGAACCAGAAGGCGAAAAATTCTGAAACTCAGAGCATAGATAGTGCTTGAGGAGTCCTGTTGAATGAGACCATCGCAGTGTTTTTGGGCGATTGGGCCCGGGAGTTATGAGGCATATTATTTTGGGGCTTTTATCTCTGGAATGCCCAGGGCAAATTACACCACATTTGAATCGATGCTAGCCAAGGACGCGCCCTTTCCAACGAGCTCTCACACAAGGTTCGGGGTGGTCTGGGTCGGGAGTTACGGGCGTTCAAAGTCGGGGTCCCGCGGACTAACGATCCGCGTGGGGGGGGGCGCTCCCGAGGCCCGCGACCATACGTTTCGATCAAGAGCCCGGAGACGTCCTTACCATAAAAATTTGAACGCGCAGCGACTTTCCGTTTTCGAGTTATGAGTGAATTTGTACTGGGGGGGCGTGGCCTAAATGGCGGCCTCCGTTTTTACTTTCGTTTCTGGATTCCATTCATTAATGTGACACAATTGTCAATAGTAATACTTCAATAGATGAGTTTTGACAAAATGTGATTGTAAATGTTAAAATAATGATTTTATAAAGTCTAAATATGAATTATATAGCAATATTAGGGAGTAGTATGATGAAATGACAGCAGGGGGCAGTACAATACCACTTATTGGCTTAATATGCCATGTTATATATTTTTTTACATTTTTAACTGTTATAGAGGCAAATTTTGTCCGATCTGTCTGAAATTTTTCATACTTCTTAAGAGTCACATGTTCTGACTTGTTTTTATTAAAGAGATATAGGCTTTTGGAGACACTTGGTCAAGGCTACATATTGAAGTGACACTATTATAGCCATCCAAATGAAGAAGTTATACTTTTTCTGATAATTATTGATCTAGAGAGTCCAGAGAATTGCACTGCACTGGTTTTGAACATTATTATATGAACATTATATGATTATAGATGGAAAATACCATTTACAGCCAATACGGGCAATTTACCATATAATATATGATTTTAAAGCGTTTTAACAGTTATAGCGCCACCTATTGTCCGATCTCCATGAAATGTTGCATGCTTGTTAAGGATGTTATGTCACATATGCTCACCAATTTTTGTGAAGTTCTGAGTTTTTATTTAGGATTTATAGACTTTTTAGTGTATTTTGCCACGCCCATTTTATAAATGACCCTATTACAGCCATTCAAATGCAAAAGTTCAACTTTTTTTCGATAATTATTGATCTAGAGAGTCCAAAGAATTGTCCTAGACTGGTTTGGTTCCGATCGGGCGAAAAACCAGGGACTAGTTCGCAAAAGTAGGTTTTTAACATGTTCGCGAATATTTAATGAACGGTTTGATTGACAGCAATGGTTCTAGAGGCAAAGTTGTTCAGCATAAGCAGATCTATCAAATGATATGCATTTTGTGATGATAAGTGTAACACCACGTGATTACAGAGCCATAAAACTCATTAGCGCCAACTAGTGGCCGATTTCTTTCAAAATTCTTACAGACCTCTAGGGCCATGAGCCGAACATGCCCATTGAGTTTCGTTCCGATCGGCCTCCGTTAACCTTGTCTAATAGGTGCTCAAACTTCATTGGCCGATGGCGGCCATGTTTTTTGAGATACGCCAATGTCCTCATACACATACATGGCACCTTGGACCAAGACACTGCATACCAATTTTCAAGTCAATCGGACTAACGGTCAGGTGGTTATAGCCTGTTTTATGTTTTTTTCATTTTATAGCGCCACCATGAGGCCAATCGTCGCGATTTTTTTACTGTGACCCCAGATTGAACTCATACACATGTGTACCAAGTTTGGTGAAGATACCTCATTTACATCGGGAGTTATAGCCATTTTAGTAAAATAGGCCCCTCCCACAACGTACGTTTTGGCGCCCCTTAGCGACCGTGAATCGAAATTTCCACTTTTTTTCGATAATTATTGATATTCAGACTCCAGAGAACATTTCTGCACTGGTTTGGTTCCAATCGGGCAAAAAACCAGGGACTAGTTCGCAAAAGTAGGTTTTTGACAAAATTCAAAATGGCGGAAAATCTATCATGGCGGAAATGAAATCGGAGATATACGTTTTGTTCGTCAGGCATCCAGCTTTCCAATGATATAAGACACTTGAGTCTACGACATACGGTCTAGGAGTTATGAACAGTTTCGCGCTTTTGGTTGCTATAGCGCCACCTATGGGCCAATCGGGGTCATAATCTCTGAACCTTTCCTCGATTTTTGTACTACCATCTGTCAAAGTTTCAAAGTTCCAGCTCTTACGGTTTGGGCTGCACGATGCGTTTTACGGCGGAATAATAATAATAATAATAATAATTAAAGCTGCAAGCAGCATTTATCGGGGTTCAAGCAGTTAAGGCCTTTAAGGCCTTTAAGCACAAAAGCATCAAAAGTTATTAGTTTTATTAAGCAAGCATGTAACCACTGACATAATAGATGAAAAAGACAATTTACAGCCAATACAGGCAATGTACCATAGGAAATATATGGTTTTAAAGCTTTTTAACAGTTATAGCGACACCTATGGTCCGATCTCCATAAAATTGTTTACTGTGACCTCAAATTGAACCCATACACATGTGTACTGAGTTTGGTGAAGATATCTCATTTACTTCTTGAGTTATAGCCATTTTAGTAAAATAGGCTCCTCCCACAACAATTTACCACATTCTAGTATTATTTACTATGATTCTAGCATGATTTGCCATATTCTAGCAGGATTTACCATGATATACTACATTCTAGTATGATTTACCATACATTCTAGTATGATTTACCATTGTTTACTGTGATTCTAGCATGGTTCACCATAGTTTATCATGATTTATCATAGTTTACCATGATTTACCCTGTTCTAGCAACGTTTACCATGATTTACCATGTTCTAGCATGATGTACCATGATATACCATGTTCTAGAATGATGTACCAGGATTATAGTATGATTTACCTTGATACACCACATTCTAGTATTATTTACTATGATTTACCATGTTTTTAGCGTGATTTACCATGATTTACCACATTGTTAGCAATTATGTGAAGTTAGGTTTCTGAATAAATTCTGAATAATCTGATTAATAGTTTACAAAGACTTTGTGAAGTGTTTATAGACCATTCAAATATATTTTCATAATGACATATCCCAATAGCATTGAAAAAACAACATTTGTGTGTGTGTGTGTGTGTGTGTGTGTGTGTGATCTGTCTGAAAATGTTCATGCATGTTTAGAGTGATATTTCACATGTTCTGACTTGTTTTTAAGAAGGTCTGAGCATCTTAAAAGATATAAGCTTTCGGGGACACTTGGTCAAGGCCACGTATTGAAGTGACCCTATTATAGTCATCCAAATGAAGTAGTTCAACTTTTTCTGATAATTATTGATCTAGAGAGTCCAGAGAATTGTACTGCACTAGTTTTGAACATTATGATATGAAAATTATTTGATCATAGATGAAACAGACCATTTGCAGCCAATACAGGCAATTTACCATAGGAAATATATGGTTTTAAAGCTTTTTAACAATTATAGCGCCAACTATGGTCCGATCTCCATAAAATTTGGCATGCTTGTTAAAGATGTTATGGCACATATTCCCACCAATTTTTGTGAAGTTCTGAGTTTTCATTTATGATTTATAGGCTTTTTAGTGCATTTTGCCACACCCATTTTCTTTATGACCCTATTATAGCCATGCGCAAAATGCAAAAGTTCAACTTTTTTTTGATAATTATTGATCTAGAGAGTCCATAGAATTGTCCTAGACTGGTCTGGTTCCGATCGGGCGAAAAACCTAGGACTAGTTCGCAAAAGTAGGTTTTTAACATATTCGCGAATAATTAATGAACGGTTTGATTGACAGCAATGGTTCTTGAGGCAAAGTTGTTCAGCATGAGCAGATCTATTAAATGATATGCATTTTGTGACAATAAGTGTAACACCACGTGATTACAGAGCCATAAAACTCGTTAGCGCCAACTAGTGGCCGATTTCTTTCAAAATTCTTACAGACCTCTAGGGCCATGAGTCGAACATGCCCACCGAGTTTCGTTCCGATCGGCCTCCGTTAACCTTGTCTAATAGGTGCTCAAACTTCATTGGCCGATGGCGGCCATGTTTTTTGAGATACACCAATGTCCTCATAGACATACATGGGGCCTTGGACCAAGACACTGCATGCCAATTTTCAAGTCAATCGGACTAACGGTCAGGTGGTTATAGCCTGTTTTATGTTTTTTTCATGTTATAGCGCCACCATGTGGCCAATCGCCACGATTTTTTTACTGTGACCTCAGATTGACCTCTTACATATACGTACCAAGTTTGGTGAAGATACCTCATTCATTTCTGGAGTTATAGCTGTTTTAGTACAATAGGCTCCTCCCACAACATACATTTTGGCGCCCCTTAGCGACCGTGAATCGAAATTTCGACTTTTTTTCGATAATTATTGATATTCAGACTCCAGAGAACATTTCTGCACTGGTTTGGTTCCGATCGGACGAAAAACCTAGGACTAGTTCGCAAAAGTAGGTTTATAACAAAATTCAAAATGGCGGAAAAATTTGCATACCGGAAATGAAATCGGAGATATACGTTTTGTTCTTCAAGTGTCCAGCTTTCCAATGATATAAGACACTTGAGTCTACGACATACGGTCTAGGAGTTATGAACAGTTTCGCGCTTTTGGTTGCTATAGCGCCACCTATGGGCCAATCGGGGTCATACTCTCTGAACCTCTCCTCGATTTTTGTACTACCATCTGGCAAAGTTTCAAGGTTCCAGCTCATACGGTTTGGGCTGCACGATGCGTTTTAGCGGAGAAGAAAAATAATAATAAAAATCAGTACAATTACAATAGGGTTTCAGCACTTCGTGCTTGAACCCCTAATTAAAGCTGCAAGCAGCATTTATCGGGGTTCAAGCAGTTAAGGCCTTTAAGGCATTTAAGCACAAAAGCATCAAAAGTTATTAAGATTTATTTAGCAAGCATGTAACCACTGACATAATAGATGGAAAAGACCATTTACAGCCAATACAGGCAATTTGCCATGGGATATATATGGTTTTAAAGCTTTTTAACAGTTATAGCGCCACCTATGGTCCGATCTCCATAAAATTGTTTACTGTGACCTCAAATTGAACCCATACACATGTGTACTGAGTTTGGTGAAGATATCTCATTTACTTCTTGAGTTATAGCCATTTGAGTAAAATAGGCTCCTCCCACAACAATTTGCCACATTCTAGAATTATTTAATATGATTCTAGCATGATTTACTATCATATACCATGTTCCAGAATGATTTATTAGGATTCTAGCATGATTTACCTTGATACACCTCATTTCAGTATTATTTACTATGATTTACAATGTTTCTAGCATGATTAACCACATTACTAGCAATTATGTGAAGTGTCAGTGCAAATGAGGTGATGAACACTGACAAAATATTATTGTGTTATAATAGTTAGTTATATACGTGATTTTTAGTGTGTGTCCAAGTATGAATGCAAAAGCACATGTAAAATATTTCATTATTAAGTAGAATGGCCAGCAGAGGGCACTAGAAGACCACTTATTGGCTCACTTTCACTTTAAACCAGTTTTTCCATGTTAACTCAATGCATGCTTACACACACACACACACACACACACACACACACACACACACACACACACACAGCATAGTTAACCATGATTTACCATGATATACCACGTTCTAGTATTATTTATCAGGAGATAAACGACAATCTAGTATTATTTACTTTGATTTACCATGTTTCTAGCCTGATTTATCACATTACTAGCAATTATTTGAAGTGTCAGTGCAAATAAAGTGATTAACACTGACAAAATATGATTGTGTTATAATAGTTATTGCTATATAAGTGATTTTTTTAGTGTGTATTCAAGTATGAATGCAAGCACATGTTGAAATATTTCATTAATAAGTAGAATGGCCAGCAGAGGGCAGTAGAAGACCACTTATTGGCTCACTTTCACTTTAAACCAGTTTTCTGCACTAAAGCAAACCAGTTTATCCATGTTAACTCAATGCATGCTTACACACACACACACACACACACACAGCATAGTTAACCATGATTTACCATGATTTACCACATTACTAGCAATTATTTGAAGTGTCAGTGCAAATAAAGTGATTAACACTGACAAAATATGATTGTGTTATAATAGTTATTGCTATATAAGTGATTTTTAGTGTGTATTCAAGTATAAATGCAAGCACATGTGGAAAAATTTAATTAATAAGTAGAATGGCCAGCAGAGGGCAGTAGAAGACCACTTATTGGCTCACTTTCACTTTAAACCTCATGATTTTGACCAGTTTTCTGCACTAAAGCAAACCAGTGTTTCCATGTTAACTCAATAATGCATACTTGCTACATATGCTACACACAATAATGCTACACACACACACACACACACACACACACACACACAAATGTTTCAGTGATATTGGTGTCACATTCACCTTCATCACATTCACCTTCTGTCTTCATCACATTCACCATCTGTCGTCATCACCTGCACCTGCTCCTCATCACCCTCCTCATCAACACCTGCTCCTCATCATCATAACCGTCACCTGTTGTCCTTGTCTTGATCTGTGTATTTAAGTTCCCCTCTCATCCATTATCATTGTCGGTTATTGTTTGTGCACTAGCACTCTGTTATGTTTGTTTTCATGTTGGAAAATAAAACCTTTGTTATATTTGTACCACACACACACACACACACACACACACACACACACACACACACACCATCATTTATCATGATTTACCATGGCTGATACCAATACCAATATGAGAAAATGACTATTTTAAACAGCAGGGGGCAGTAAAATACCACTTATTGGCTTAACATGCCATTAATTCATATCATTTTCACCTTTTTAACTGTTATAGAGGCAAATTTTGTCCGATCTGTCTGAAAATTTTCATGCTTGTTCAGGGTGATATTTCACACGTTCTGACTTGTTTTTAAGAAGGTCTGAGCATTGATTAAAGAGATATAGGCTTTCGGGGACACTTGGTAAAGGCCAGATTTTGAAGTGAACCTATTATAGCTATCCAAATGAAGTAGTTCAACTTTTTCTGACAATTATTGATCTAGTGAGTCCAGAGAATTGTATTGCACTAGTTTTGAACATTATGATATGAAAATTATATGATCAGAGATGGAAAAGACCATTTACAGCCAATACAGGCAGTTTACCATAGGAAATATATGATTTTAAAGCTTTTTAACAGTTATAGCGCCACCTATCGTCCGATCTCCATAGAATTTGTCATGCTTGTTAATGATGTTATGTCACATATGCTGACCAATTTTTGTGAAGTTCTGAGTTTTTATTTAGGATTTATAGGCTTTTTAATGTATTTTGACACGCCCATTTTATAAATTACCCTATTACAGCCATCCAAATGCAAAAGTTCAACTTTTTTTTGATAATTATTGATCTAGAGAGTCCAGAGAATTGTCCTAGACTCGTTTGGTTCCGATCGGGCAAAAAACCAGGGACTAGTTCGCAAAAGTAGGTTTTTAACATATTCGTGAATAATTAATAAACTGTTTGATTGACAGCAATGGTTCTAGAGGCAAAGTTGTTCAGCATAAGCAGATCTATCAAATGATATGCATTTTGTGATGATAAGTGTAACACCACGTGATTACAGAGCCATAAAACTCATTAGCGCCAACTAGTGGCCGATTTCTTTCAAAATTCTTACAGACCTCTAGGGCCATGAGCCGAACATGCCCATTGAGTTTCGTTCTGATCGGCCTCCGTTAACCTTGTCTAATAGGTGCTCAAACTTCATTGGCCGATGGCGGCCATGTTTTTTGAGATACGCCAATGTCCTCATACACATACATGGCACCTTGGACCAAGACACTGCATACCAATTTTCAAGTCAATCGGACTAACGGTCAGGTGGTTATAGCCTGTTTTATGTTTTTTTCATATTATAGCGCCACCATGAGGCCAATCACCGCGATTTTTTTACTGTGACCTTAACTTGAGCTCTTACATATGTGTACCGAGTTTGGTGAAAATATCTCATTTCCTTCACGAGTTATAGCCATTTTCGTATAATTAGCTCCGCCTCCTGCGAACGTTTTGATACCCCTTAGCAACCGTGGATCGAAATTTTACATTTTTTTCGATAATTATTGATCTTCAGACTCCTGTGAATATTTCTGCACTGGTTTGGTTCCGATCGGGCGAAAAACCAGGGACTAGTTCGCAAAAGTAGGTTTTGGACATAATCCAAAATGGCGGGAAAATTTGCATATCGGAAATGAAATCCTTGAGGCCTTTTTTGTTCGGCTTGACCCAAGGATTCCAAAGATATAAGACACTTGAGTCTGTGACAAAGGGTTGATGAGATTTAAGCAAAAATATGCCATTTTTTTGTTTTTTGCACTGTAGCGCCACCTATTGGCCAATCTAGCTCATATTCTCTGAACCTCTCCTCGATTTTTGTACTACCTTCTGGCCAAGTTTCAAGTCTCTAGCACTTACGGTTTAGGCTGCACGATGCGTTTTACGGCAGAATAATAATAATAATAATAAAAATCAGCACAATTACAATAGGGTTTCAGCATTTCATGCTTGAACCCCTAATAATAATTAAAGCTGCAAGCAGCATTTATCGGGGTTCAAGCAGTTAAGGCCTTTAAGACCTTTAAGCACAAAAGCATCAAAAGTTATTAAGTTTTATTTAGCAAGCATTTAACCACTGACATATATGACTCCAACGTCACAGTCAGTGTTATGCTGGGATTCACTCATTTTTCAGCGGTCTTTTGCAAACAGGAGATTTACACATGAAGGAGAAAACAATGGTGTTTGAGGCTCACGGTATGTCAGTTCCATGTCCAGAACTCTTATCATTCAACTATGCCAAGATAAATACAGTTTTCAATTGTATGGCACCTTTAAAATAGATGATTAGTAATGTAATGCTTACTTGCAGTCTGAAATGGCTTTAACAAAAGAAGAAAAATATTCTTAGATTTCTGTTCATTCTAATCATGTACAAATAAAGTAGCACAGTAAGATTACATTTATTTGAATGCATTAGTGAGTGTGTGATTGTGCTGTGTGTGCAGCTTATCAATACTAAAAGTGAAGGTGTAGTTGATATCTTTGGTGATAATATCTGTAATCATAAAAAACAAAAACAATTAAGAAATAAAGAATTAAAATTACAAATAATATTCTATTAAGATATGAGTTACAATAACATGATTTGTAATAGTAATAATATCAATAATATATGCACAATACACACAGTTTAGACTATCAGGTCTGTGTTTTACAAAAACATTAGTATTGCAGCCAATGTGAGTCTGTGGGATTTATAAACAGACAAAATATGATTTGAAATGTTATTTTAATGATTTTATTAAGTTTAAACAATATTTCAAATGGAAAAAAAAAATGAAAAATAATATTTTAGTGGGTAGAATGAACCAATGAGTGTTCTTCTTCTGGTGGTTAAAATGTAAATGAAAACAATAATACTTAAACAATAATACTTAATACACTAACCATGCTTGAACACACACATGCACACACATTTTGTTGTAGATGTAGATATTTAAAATAAAAGATAGGTAACAAAATGATAATTGCAAATCTCCTCTGTATAACACCATTTTCAGATTTCAAATTAATCACTGAGAGGCAGAATTGTTCAAACTGAGAGCTCAGTACAAATGAAGTGATAAACTTTGACAAAACATGATTGTGTTATAATAGGTGATTTTCATGCAAGTAATTTTATATAGTCCAAAACTTAATGCAAAAGCACAGATGAAAATATTTTATTAAGTAGAATGTCCTGCAGAGGGCAGTAGAAGACCACTAATTGACTCACTTTCATTTGAAAGACTTTTTTATCCACCAGTAAAACAAAGCAGTTTCTCCATGTTCTTTCCATTAAGCATGCTTACACACACAGACACACACACAGACACAAACACATCCACACACACAAAGACAAATGTTTTCAATGTTTTTAGGATGTGATATTGTGAAAATATCTTCATCTCCTCATCCTGAACAACTTTGACTCAAGAATTACTAATGTCAATCAAACCGTTCATAATCATAATAAAAAAAAAAAATATATATATATACAAATATCATAAAAAAAAAAAAACATCATAATAAAAAAAGATTGCTTCTTAAAGCATTTGTTTATTTCCCAATACTGAAAGCGAATTAAAAGATCATGCGTAATCCTGCTGCTCCCTCTAGTGGACAACAGTGGAATTACAGTCTCCATCTTACAGTTGAAGTGTTTGAATGAATGAATGGGAATTTGGTTTTTCACTTATATCTCGGGAACCAGAAGGCGAAAAATTCTGAAACTCAGAGCATAGATAGTGCTTGAGGAGTCCTGTTGAATGAGACCATCGCAGTGTTTTTGGGCGATTGGGCCCGGGAGTTATGAGGCATATTATTTTGGGGCTTTTATCTCTGGAATGCCCAGGGCAAATTACACCACATTTGAATCGATGCTAGCCAAGGACGCGCCCTTTCCAACGAGCTCTCACACAAGGTTCGGGGTGGTCTGGGTCGGGAGTTACGGGCGTTCAAAGTCGGGGTCCCGCGGACTAACGATCCGCGTGGGGGGGGGCGCTCCCGAGGCCCGCGACCATACGTTTCGATCAAGAGCCCGGAGACGTCCTTACCATAAAAATTTGAACGCGCAGCGACTTTCCGTTTTCGAGTTATGAGTGAATTTGTACTGGGGGGGCGTGGCCTAAATGGCGGCCTCCGTTTTTACTTTCGTTTCTGGATTCCATTCATTAATGTGACACAATTGTCAATAGTAATACTTCAATAGATGAGTTTTGACAAAATGTGATTGTAAATGTTAAAATAATGATTTTATAAAGTCTAAATATGAATTATATAGCAATATTAGGGAGTAGTATGATGAAATGACAGCAGGGGGCAGTACAATACCACTTATTGGCTTAATATGCCATGTTATATATTTTTTTACATTTTTAACTGTTATAGAGGCAAATTTTGTCCGATCTGTCTGAAATTTTTCATACTTCTTAAGAGTCACATGTTCTGACTTGTTTTTATTAAAGAGATATAGGCTTTTGGAGACACTTGGTCAAGGCTACATATTGAAGTGACACTATTATAGCCATCCAAATGAAGAAGTTATACTTTTTCTGATAATTATTGATCTAGAGAGTCCAGAGAATTGCACTGCACTGGTTTTGAACATTATTATATGAACATTATATGATTATAGATGGAAAATACCATTTACAGCCAATACGGGCAATTTACCATATAATATATGATTTTAAAGCGTTTTAACAGTTATAGCGCCACCTATTGTCCGATCTCCATGAAATGTTGCATGCTTGTTAAGGATGTTATGTCACATATGCTCACCAATTTTTGTGAAGTTCTGAGTTTTTATTTAGGATTTATAGACTTTTTAGTGTATTTTGCCACGCCCATTTTATAAATGACCCTATTACAGCCATTCAAATGCAAAAGTTCAACTTTTTTTCGATAATTATTGATCTAGAGAGTCCAAAGAATTGTCCTAGACTGGTTTGGTTCCGATCGGGCGAAAAACCAGGGACTAGTTCGCAAAAGTAGGTTTTTAACATGTTCGCGAATATTTAATGAACGGTTTGATTGACAGCAATGGTTCTAGAGGCAAAGTTGTTCAGCATAAGCAGATCTATCAAATGATATGCATTTTGTGATGATAAGTGTAACACCACGTGATTACAGAGCCATAAAACTCATTAGCGCCAACTAGTGGCCGATTTCTTTCAAAATTCTTACAGACCTCTAGGGCCATGAGCCGAACATGCCCATTGAGTTTCGTTCCGATCGGCCTCCGTTAACCTTGTCTAATAGGTGCTCAAACTTCATTGGCCGATGGCGGCCATGTTTTTTGAGATACGCCAATGTCCTCATACACATACATGGCACCTTGGACCAAGACACTGCATACCAATTTTCAAGTCAATCGGACTAACGGTCAGGTGGTTATAGCCTGTTTTATGTTTTTTTCATTTTATAGCGCCACCATGAGGCCAATCGTCGCGATTTTTTTACTGTGACCCCAGATTGAACTCATACACATGTGTACCAAGTTTGGTGAAGATACCTCATTTACATCGGGAGTTATAGCCATTTTAGTAAAATAGGCCCCTCCCACAACGTACGTTTTGGCGCCCCTTAGCGACCGTGAATCGAAATTTCCACTTTTTTTCGATAATTATTGATATTCAGACTCCAGAGAACATTTCTGCACTGGTTTGGTTCCAATCGGGCAAAAAACCAGGGACTAGTTCGCAAAAGTAGGTTTTTGACAAAATTCAAAATGGCGGAAAATCTATCATGGCGGAAATGAAATCGGAGATATACGTTTTGTTCGTCAGGCATCCAGCTTTCCAATGATATAAGACACTTGAGTCTACGACATACGGTCTAGGAGTTATGAACAGTTTCGCGCTTTTGGTTGCTATAGCGCCACCTATGGGCCAATCGGGGTCATAATCTCTGAACCTTTCCTCGATTTTTGTACTACCATCTGTCAAAGTTTCAAAGTTCCAGCTCTTACGGTTTGGGCTGCACGATGCGTTTTACGGCGGAATAATAATAATAATAATAATAATTAAAGCTGCAAGCAGCATTTATCGGGGTTCAAGCAGTTAAGGCCTTTAAGGCCTTGAAGCACATAAGCATCAAAAGACATTACGTTTTATTTAGCAAACATTTAACAACTGCCGTAATAGATGAAAAAGTCAATTTACAGCCAATACAGGCAGTTTACCATAGGAAATATATGGTTTTAAAGCGTTTTTACAGTTATAGCACCTTTTGCCTGAGTCTTCTTATAGTCTTGCCTGATCTCCACCACTTTTATTAGTAGTACTCAAAGTGTGCCCATATATATGTGTCAAATTTGTTGTAAATATGTAATTTTGATTAGGAGTTTAAACAATTATATTCAGTGGCGTAACTAGCCAACACTGGGCCCTTAAATAGGATTATCAAGGCGGGCCCCTTGATGACGCAATGTCCGCGAGTTGTCTACCATGAATAGGACAGGATATGATCATACACAGCATATAAGAGATGAGATGATTAACAAAATCAGGAGGAGCCTACGCTCACCAAAAAAAAACCCCAAAAAAACCCACTGGTGACAGCGCACCATAACACATTGTTAGGCCTAGGTCCAAATACATAAAAAAGATGCTCTCTTACATTATAGCGGGATTTTCCGGGCTTTCCTATGTGCAACTGCAAAGTTGTCGATTAGATCAGGATTGTGCGCACGGGCATTCTCAATTGACCCTTCGCAGGGAGTTTGATTGACAGGCGATCTGACTAATCATAATCCGCCATTTTGTCCCACAAAGCAGTCAGGAGAGTTAGTAGATTAACATTGGAGGATTTAAATTTGAAAACCAAAGTGTGCTGACGTCTTAGCACTTTAAAACAACATTCCTTTTATGTTCATTCATGTTTATTTTAATGCTATAAATTAACTAGAAGGAAGAGATGATCGGTTCACGAGCAGCTTTAACTGAGCCTCCCCATACACAAAAGAAATAAATGTAAATATATTTTAAAGTGTCAAAAATATATGTGGCATATATTCCAAATACATTGATGTTGTCCACTTATATTTATCATTTTGAAATATATTCTGAAATATAACAAAAATATATGATGTTAAGTGTGAAATATATTTACATTTATAACATGTAATGTAAAATATATGACAAAATATATGGTCATAAAATGTTTAGCTTGCTAAAGAAGGGTCGAAAATGTATTTTGATCATAGTAATTCCTCTACCTTTTCCCCAATACACAACAGTAGGCTACCATATTTCACTACTGTATTATGACACACAGCTATAATAAATACTGTACTTACTTTTAAATGACTGCAATGTAAAATGACAGATAGTTGCTTTCCTAGGACTATTAGGCCATATTAGGTGGCACGTACCTAAAACTAACTGCAATTATTAGATTTATTGTTGTTTTATTGACATCTTTCCTGAAGTCATTTAAATATTGAAAATATGCACAATATTTATGATGCAAGTATAACAATGATACTCCAACAGTGAAGTGCACTTAAACAATAGATAGAACTCAGTGTCTAACACTGCATGCACACACTATTAAATATCTGTATTCAATTCTGTAAAAATAGGTAAAAAAACCCCTCTGCATTCTGTGTGTTGTTTCCTACATAAAATTGTCATTTTAGGCCAATAAAGTCAGTAAAGGGGCAGCTGTGGCCTACTGGTTAGGGCTTTGGGCTTATAATCGAAGGGTTGCCGGTTCGATCACCGACCAGTAGGAATAATGTGGGTGGGTGAAGTTGAGCACTGCTCTCCCATGCCCACATCCATGGCTGAAGTGGTCTATCTAAAAAATAAATTGAAAATGTGTTGTTTGTTTGTGAAAATGTTGACTTTTAAAATTTCTAAATATATTTACATATATTTAACTAAAATATATTTATTGGGCCAATTTCAAATATTTGCATATATTCCAAAAATATATTCAGAAAATATATTTCAAATACATTTCTTTTGTGTATGGGTCGAGTCTACAGCGATCTGTCAGACACATTAAAGAGTCACAAAACGGTTTTTATTGTTTAAATATCTCTAAAAAATGACTACATTTGAAAGGTGAGACTTTTGGTGCTTTTCCATTACCAGTACCAGCTCAACTCGACTCGACTCGGCTCGCTTTTCGCTCCGTTTTCCATTGCAGATAGTACCTCCACAATAGTACCTGATCGTCATAGTGACGCCACAGGAAACTGCCGTGACTTAATCTTCTAAGCGAGATACATCCGCTGCCACACACACAGGACAATGGAGGAAATCGAGTGTATGCTGTTTTTGGATGTTTTTGTTTTTGCTGTTTTTTATTCAGGATACTCCGTCTGGCGTGTGCAATGATGACGCAGTGAATAGTGATGATTATCTCTGACCAATCAGCAGTCTGCCGTGTTTTCACGTCACATTTTAGTATCGTCTCAACTCGCTTAGAACCTCGCCGGAGGTGGTACGAAAAAAAGTACCTGGAAGCAGGTACAGGTACAACTTTTACACAGTGGAAAACCAAACAAAGTCGAGTCGAGTCGAGGCGAGCTGGTACTGTGTAGTGGAAAAGCGCCATTTGTTTCATATCAAAAGTACTTGTCTGACAGCGCGCAGTCTCCTCTCTGATCCGCATGTATTTCCATGTATTTTTCACTGCGTGAGAACTTGGTGTGGTGTGAGAGTGGCGTCGCTTGTCAGACATAGCAACAGTAACTAAAGTGGGCGGGTCTTTGCGAATGGTCATTGACAGTATGGACGGGGATTCGCCAGTCCCAATTCAAAACAAATTTTACCACAACCCATCATTGTTCGTTTCAAACATGTGAGAGCATCAAAATGATCCATGGGTGAAATTGGTTGGATTTAATTAATTTTTTTGTCAGTTCCTATCATAATTTTAACATTTTGGCATTATTGTTTAGCTATTTACCTATGTTTTCAAATTTCCTTTGTTTTTTTGTTGTTGTCTCGATCGGACTAACGGCTTTGAAGATAAACACAAATTTTTAAAGCTCTAAATGACACTTACAAAAACCATAAGGTGAAACCTGGCATGTTTGGTATTGTTGGACTCGGCAAGGATTCAGGAGACTTAGGAGGTCACACCTGTGAAAAAACACTGGCTTGAAACTTCTAAGGCTCCTTCAAGGCATTGTGCCAATGACGTATACTGAGTTTTTTGAGATACACCAATGTTCTCATAGACTATCATGGCACCCTGGACAAAGACACTGCGTGCCAATTTTCAGTTGACTAACAGTTGGGTGCGCTTATAGCTATTTTTATGATTTTTTTCACTGTTATAGCGCCACCAAGTGGCCAATTGTCACGATTTTTTTCATGTCAACTCAGATTGAGCTTATGAACATGTGTCCCAAGTTTAGCGAAAATGTCTCTTTCCGCTCACAAGTTATAACCATTTTATAGTGCCACCAAGTGGCCAATTGTCATGATTTTTTTTCACATGACCTCAGAATGAGCTCATGAACATGTGTCCCAAGTTTTGTGAAAATATCTCTTTCCGTTCACAAGTTATAACCATTTTATAGTGCCACCAAGTGGCCAATTGTTGCGATTTTTTTCAAGTGATCTCAGATTGAGCTCAGGAAGATGTATCCCAAGTTCAGCAAAAAAATCTCTTTCCGTTCACAATTTATAACCGTTTCAGTAAAAGTGGCCCTGGTGCCATCAAATATTTTGGTTCCCCTTATCGACCGTTAATTGAAATTTTGAATTTTTTGGATGATTATTGATTGTCAGACTCCAGAGAATATTCTTGCAGTGGTTTGGTTCCGATCGGGCTAAAAACCTAGGAGAAGTTAGCAAAAATAGGTTTTTCAAAAAAATGCAATTTACTCAAAATTGGCGCCTGAAGGGCGAGCAAATCGGAGATAGCCATTTTGTCCGCCTTGAGCCAAGGATTCCAACGATATAAGACACTTGATCCTGGGACAAGCGGTCTAAGAGTTATGAGCGATTTTGAACTTTTGGTTGCTGTAGCGCCACCTATGGGCCATTCGGGGTCATACTCTGATAGGTTGTCCCCAAATTGAGGCCTACCATCTGGCCAGGTTTCAAGTCTCTAGGCCTTACGGTTTGTCCTGCACGATGCGTTTTACGAATCCTTACAATTACAATAGGGTTTCAGCATTTCATGCTTGAACCCCTAATAAGAATGAAGGCTTTTTGCCAGTTATAGCGCCACCTGTGGTCCGATCTCCATGAAACTCTGCATGCTTCCTCACCATGTTCTGACACATATGCTCATCAATTTTGGTGAAGTTCTGAGTTTTCATTTGGGATTTATAGGCTTTTTAGTGTATTTTGCCACGCCCCTTTTCTAAATGACCCTGTTACAGCCACCCAAATGCAAAAGTTGAACTTTTTTTCGATAATTATTGATCTAGAGAGTCCAGAGAATTGTCCTAGACTGGTTTGGTTCCGATCGGGCGAAAAACCAGGGACTAGTTCGCAAAAGTAGGTTTTGGACAAAATCCGACATAGCAGAAAATTTCCCCTGCCTACATCCAAATCGGAGATAGCCATTTTGTCCGCCTTGAGCCAAGGATTCCAACGATATAAGACACTTGATCCTGGGACAAGCGGTCTAAGAGTTATGAGCGATTTTGAACTTTTGGTTGCTGTAGCGCCACCTATGGGCCATTCGGGGTCATACTCTGATAGGTTGTCCCCAAATTGAGGCCTACCATCTGGCCAGGTTTCAAGTCTCTAGGCCTTACGGTTTGTCCTGCACGATGCGTTTTACGAATCCTTACAATTACAATAGGGTTTCAGCATTTCATGCTTGAACCCCTAATAAGAATGAAGGCTTTTTGCCAGTTATAGCGCCACCTGTGGTCCGATCTCCATGAAACTCTGCATGCTTCCTCACCATGTTCTGACACATATGCTCATCAATTTTGGTGAAGTTCTGAGTTTTCATTTGGGATTTATAGGCTTTTTAGTGTATTTTGCCACGCCCCTTTTCTAAATGACCCTGTTACAGCCACCCAAATGCAAAAGTTGAACTTTTTTTCGATAATTATTGATCTAGAGAGTCCAGAGAATTGTCCTAGACTGGTTTGGTTCCGATCGGGCGAAAAACCAGGGACTAGTTCGCAAAAGTAGGTTTTGGACAAAATCCGACATAGCAGAAAATTTCCCCTGCCTACATCCAAATCGGAGATAGCCATTTTGTCCGCCTTGAGCCAAGGATTCCAACGATATAAGACACTTGATCCTGGGACAAGCGGTCTAAGAGTTATGAGCGATTTTGAACTTTTGGTTGCTGTAGCGCCACCTATGGGCCATTCGGGGTCATACTCTGATAGGTTGTCCCCAAATTGAGGCCTACCATCTGGCCAGGTTTCAAGTCTCTAGGCCTTACGGTTTGTCCTGCACGATGCGTTTTACGAATCCTTACAATTACAATAGGGTTTCAGCATTTCATGCTTGAACCCCTAATAAGAATGAAGGCTTTTTGCCAGTTATAGCGCCACCTGTGGTCCGATCTCCATGAAACTCTGCATGCTTCCTCACCATGTTCTGACACATATGCTCATCAATTTTGGTGAAGTTCTGAGTTTTCATTTGGGATTTATAGGCTTTTTAGTGTATTTTGCCACGCCCCTTTTCTAAATGACCCTGTTACAGCCACCCAAATGCAAAAGTTGAACTTTTTTTCGATAATTATTGATCTAGAGAGTCCAGAGAATTGTCCTAGACTGGTTTGGTTCCGATCGGGCGAAAAACCAGGGACTAGTTCGCAAAAGTAGGTTTTGGACAAAATCCGACATAGCAGAAAATTTCCCCTGCCTACATCCAAATCGGAGATAGCCATTTTGTCCGCCTTGAGCCAAGGATTCCAACGATATAAGACACTTGATCCTGGGACAAGCGGTCTAAGAGTTATGAGCGATTTTGAACTTTTGGTTGCTGTAGCGCCACCTATGGGCCATTCGGGGTCATACTCTGATAGGTTGTCCCCAAATTGAGGCCTACCATCTGGCCAGGTTTCAAGTCTCTAGGCCTTACGGTTTGTCCTGCACGATGCGTTTTACGAATCCTTACAATTACAATAGGGTTTCAGCATTTCATGCTTGAACCCCTAATAAGAATGAAGGCTTTTTGCCAGTTATAGCGCCACCTGTGGTCCGATCTCCATGAAACTCTGCATGCTTCCTCACCATGTTCTGACACATATGCTCATCAATTTTGGTGAAGTTCTGAGTTTTCATTTGGGATTTATAGGCTTTTTAGTGTATTTTGCCACGCCCCTTTTCTAAATGACCCTGTTACAGCCACCCAAATGCAAAAGTTGAACTTTTTTTCGATAATTATTGATCTAGAGAGTCCAGAGAATTGTCCTAGACTGGTTTGGTTCCGATCGGGCGAAAAACCAGGGACTAGTTCGCAAAAGTAGGTTTTGGACAAAATCCGACATAGCAGAAAATTTCCCCTGCCTACATCCAAATCGGAGATAGCCATTTTGTCCGCCTTGAGCCAAGGATTCCAACGATATAAGACACTTGATCCTGGGACAAGCGGTCTAAGAGTTATGAGCGATTTTGAACTTTTGGTTGCTGTAGCGCCACCTATGGGCCATTCGGGGTCATACTCTGATAGGTTGTCCCCAAATTGAGGCCTACCATCTGGCCAGGTTTCAAGTCTCTAGGCCTTACGGTTTGTCCTGCACGATGCGTTTTACGAATCCTTACAATTACAATAGGGTTTCAGCATTTCATGCTTGAACCCCTAATAAGAATGAAGGCTTTTTGCCAGTTATAGCGCCACCTGTGGTCCGATCTCCATGAAACTCTGCATGCTTCCTCACCATGTTCTGACACATATGCTCATCAATTTTGGTGAAGTTCTGAGTTTTCATTTGGGATTTATAGGCTTTTTAGTGTATTTTGCCACGCCCCTTTTCTAAATGACCCTGTTACAGCCACCCAAATGCAAAAGTTGAACTTTTTTTCGATAATTATTGATCTAGAGAGTCCAGAGAATTGTCCTAGACTGGTTTGGTTCCGATCGGGCGAAAAACCAGGGACTAGTTCGCAAAAGTAGGTTTTGGACAAAATCCGACATAGCAGAAAATTTCCCCTGCCTACATCCAAATCGGAGATAGCCATTTTGTCCGCCTTGAGCCAAGGATTCCAACGATATAAGACACTTGATCCTGGGACAAGCGGTCTAAGAGTTATGAGCGATTTTGAACTTTTGGTTGCTGTAGCGCCACCTATGGGCCATTCGGGGTCATACTCTGATAGGTTGTCCCCAAATTGAGGCCTACCATCTGGCCAGGTTTCAAGTCTCTAGGCCTTACGGTTTGTCCTGCACGATGCGTTTTACGAATCCTTACAATTACAATAGGGTTTCAGCATTTCATGCTTGAACCCCTAATAAGAATGAAGGCTTTTTGCCAGTTATAGCGCCACCTGTGGTCCGATCTCCATGAAACTCTGCATGCTTCCTCACCATGTTCTGACACATATGCTCATCAATTTTGGTGAAGTTCTGAGTTTTCATTTGGGATTTATAGGCTTTTTAGTGTATTTTGCCACGCCCCTTTTCTAAATGACCCTGTTACAGCCACCCAAATGCAAAAGTTGAACTTTTTTTCGATAATTATTGATCTAGAGAGTCCAGAGAATTGTCCTAGACTGGTTTGGTTCCGATCGGGCGAAAAACCAGGGACTAGTTCGCAAAAGTAGGTTTTGGACAAAATCCGACATAGCAGAAAATTTCCCCTGCCTACATCCAAATCGGAGATAGCCATTTTGTCCGCCTTGAGCCAAGGATTCCAACGATATAAGACACTTGATCCTGGGACAAGCGGTCTAAGAGTTATGAGCGATTTTGAACTTTTGGTTGCTGTAGCGCCACCTATGGGCCATTCGGGGTCATACTCTGATAGGTTGTCCCCAAATTGAGGCCTACCATCTGGCCAGGTTTCAAGTCTCTAGGCCTTACGGTTTGTCCTGCACGATGCGTTTTACGAATCCTTACAATTACAATAGGGTTTCAGCATTTCATGCTTGAACCCCTAATAAGAATGAAGGCTTTTTGCCAGTTATAGCGCCACCTGTGGTCCGATCTCCATGAAACTCTGCATGCTTCCTCACCATGTTCTGACACATATGCTCATCAATTTTGGTGAAGTTCTGAGTTTTCATTTGGGATTTATAGGCTTTTTAGTGTATTTTGCCACGCCCCTTTTCTAAATGACCCTGTTACAGCCACCCAAATGCAAAAGTTGAACTTTTTTTCGATAATTATTGATCTAGAGAGTCCAGAGAATTGTCCTAGACTGGTTTGGTTCCGATCGGGCGAAAAACCAGGGACTAGTTCGCAAAAGTAGGTTTTGGACAAAATCCGACATAGCAGAAAATTTCCCCTGCCTACATCCAAATCGGAGATAGCCATTTTGTCCGCCTTGAGCCAAGGATTCCAACGATATAAGACACTTGATCCTGGGACAAGCGGTCTAAGAGTTATGAGCGATTTTGAACTTTTGGTTGCTGTAGCGCCACCTATGGGCCATTCGGGGTCATACTCTGATAGGTTGTCCCCAAATTGAGGCCTACCATCTGGCCAGGTTTCAAGTCTCTAGGCCTTACGGTTTGTCCTGCACGATGCGTTTTACGAATCCTTACAATTACAATAGGGTTTCAGCATTTCATGCTTGAACCCCTAATAAGAATGAAGGCTTTTTGCCAGTTATAGCGCCACCTGTGGTCCGATCTCCATGAAACTCTGCATGCTTCCTCACCATGTTCTGACACATATGCTCATCAATTTTGGTGAAGTTCTGAGTTTTCATTTGGGATTTATAGGCTTTTTAGTGTATTTTGCCACGCCCCTTTTCTAAATGACCCTGTTACAGCCACCCAAATGCAAAAGTTGAACTTTTTTTCGATAATTATTGATCTAGAGAGTCCAGAGAATTGTCCTAGACTGGTTTGGTTCCGATCGGGCGAAAAACCAGGGACTAGTTCGCAAAAGTAGGTTTTGGACAAAATCCGACATAGCAGAAAATTTCCCCTGCCTACATCCAAATCGGAGATAGCCATTTTGTCCGCCTTGAGCCAAGGATTCCAACGATATAAGACACTTGATCCTGGGACAAGCGGTCTAAGAGTTATGAGCGATTTTGAACTTTTGGTTGCTGTAGCGCCACCTATGGGCCATTCGGGGTCATACTCTGATAGGTTGTCCCCAAATTGAGGCCTACCATCTGGCCAGGTTTCAAGTCTCTAGGCCTTACGGTTTGTCCTGCACGATGCGTTTTACGAATCCTTACAATTACAATAGGGTTTCAGCATTTCATGCTTGAACCCCTAATAAGAATGAAGGCTTTTTGCCAGTTATAGCGCCACCTGTGGTCCGATCTCCATGAAACTCTGCATGCTTCCTCACCATGTTCTGACACATATGCTCATCAATTTTGGTGAAGTTCTGAGTTTTCATTTGGGATTTATAGGCTTTTTAGTGTATTTTGCCACGCCCCTTTTCTAAATGACCCTGTTACAGCCACCCAAATGCAAAAGTTGAACTTTTTTTCGATAATTATTGATCTAGAGAGTCCAGAGAATTGTCCTAGACTGGTTTGGTTCCGATCGGGCGAAAAACCAGGGACTAGTTCGCAAAAGTAGGTTTTGGACAAAATCCGACATAGCAGAAAATTTCCCCTGCCTACATCCAAATCGGAGATAGCCATTTTGTCCGCCTTGAGCCAAGGATTCCAACGATATAAGACACTTGATCCTGGGACAAGCGGTCTAAGAGTTATGAGCGATTTTGAACTTTTGGTTGCTGTAGCGCCACCTATGGGCCATTCGGGGTCATACTCTGATAGGTTGTCCCCAAATTGAGGCCTACCATCTGGCCAGGTTTCAAGTCTCTAGGCCTTACGGTTTGTCCTGCACGATGCGTTTTACGAATCCTTACAATTACAATAGGGTTTCAGCATTTCATGCTTGAACCCCTAATAAGAATGAAGGCTTTTTGCCAGTTATAGCGCCACCTGTGGTCCGATCTCCATGAAACTCTGCATGCTTCCTCACCATGTTCTGACACATATGCTCATCAATTTTGGTGAAGTTCTGAGTTTTCATTTGGGATTTATAGGCTTTTTAGTGTATTTTGCCACGCCCCTTTTCTAAATGACCCTGTTACAGCCACCCAAATGCAAAAGTTGAACTTTTTTTCGATAATTATTGATCTAGAGAGTCCAGAGAATTGTCCTAGACTGGTTTGGTTCCGATCGGGCGAAAAACCAGGGACTAGTTCGCAAAAGTAGGTTTTGGACAAAATCCGACATAGCAGAAAATTTCCCCTGCCTACATCCAAATCGGAGATAGCCATTTTGTCCGCCTTGAGCCAAGGATTCCAACGATATAAGACACTTGATCCTGGGACAAGCGGTCTAAGAGTTATGAGCGATTTTGAACTTTTGGTTGCTGTAGCGCCACCTATGGGCCATTCGGGGTCATACTCTGATAGGTTGTCCCCAAATTGAGGCCTACCATCTGGCCAGGTTTCAAGTCTCTAGGCCTTACGGTTTGTCCTGCACGATGCGTTTTACGAATCCTTACAATTACAATAGGGTTTCAGCATTTCATGCTTGAACCCCTAATAAGAATGAAGGCTTTTTGCCAGTTATAGCGCCACCTGTGGTCCGATCTCCATGAAACTCTGCATGCTTCCTCACCATGTTCTGACACATATGCTCATCAATTTTGGTGAAGTTCTGAGTTTTCATTTGGGATTTATAGGCTTTTTAGTGTATTTTGCCACGCCCCTTTTCTAAATGACCCTGTTACAGCCACCCAAATGCAAAAGTTGAACTTTTTTTCGATAATTATTGATCTAGAGAGTCCAGAGAATTGTCCTAGACTGGTTTGGTTCCGATCGGGCGAAAAACCAGGGACTAGTTCGCAAAAGTAGGTTTTGGACAAAATCCGACATAGCAGAAAATTTCCCCTGCCTACATCCAAATCGGAGATAGCCATTTTGTCCGCCTTGAGCCAAGGATTCCAACGATATAAGACACTTGATCCTGGGACAAGCGGTCTAAGAGTTATGAGCGATTTTGAACTTTTGGTTGCTGTAGCGCCACCTATGGGCCATTCGGGGTCATACTCTGATAGGTTGTCCCCAAATTGAGGCCTACCATCTGGCCAGGTTTCAAGTCTCTAGGCCTTACGGTTTGTCCTGCACGATGCGTTTTACGAATCCTTACAATTACAATAGGGTTTCAGCATTTCATGCTTGAACCCCTAATAAGAATGAAGGCTTTTTGCCAGTTATAGCGCCACCTGTGGTCCGATCTCCATGAAACTCTGCATGCTTCCTCACCATGTTCTGACACATATGCTCATCAATTTTGGTGAAGTTCTGAGTTTTCATTTGGGATTTATAGGCTTTTTAGTGTATTTTGCCACGCCCCTTTTCTAAATGACCCTGTTACAGCCACCCAAATGCAAAAGTTGAACTTTTTTTCGATAATTATTGATCTAGAGAGTCCAGAGAATTGTCCTAGACTGGTTTGGTTCCGATCGGGCGAAAAACCAGGGACTAGTTCGCAAAAGTAGGTTTTGGACAAAATCCGACATAGCAGAAAATTTCCCCTGCCTACATCCAAATCGGAGATAGCCATTTTGTCCGCCTTGAGCCAAGGATTCCAACGATATAAGACACTTGATCCTGGGACAAGCGGTCTAAGAGTTATGAGCGATTTTGAACTTTTGGTTGCTGTAGCGCCACCTATGGGCCATTCGGGGTCATACTCTGATAGGTTGTCCCCAAATTGAGGCCTACCATCTGGCCAGGTTTCAAGTCTCTAGGCCTTACGGTTTGTCCTGCACGATGCGTTTTACGAATCCTTACAATTACAATAGGGTTTCAGCATTTCATGCTTGAACCCCTAATAAGAATGAAGGCTTTTTGCCAGTTATAGCGCCACCTGTGGTCCGATCTCCATGAAACTCTGCATGCTTCCTCACCATGTTCTGACACATATGCTCATCAATTTTGGTGAAGTTCTGAGTTTTCATTTGGGATTTATAGGCTTTTTAGTGTATTTTGCCACGCCCCTTTTCTAAATGACCCTGTTACAGCCACCCAAATGCAAAAGTTGAACTTTTTTTCGATAATTATTGATCTAGAGAGTCCAGAGAATTGTCCTAGACTGGTTTGGTTCCGATCGGGCGAAAAACCAGGGACTAGTTCGCAAAAGTAGGTTTTGGACAAAATCCGACATAGCAGAAAATTTCCCCTGCCTACATCCAAATCGGAGATAGCCATTTTGTCCGCCTTGAGCCAAGGATTCCAACGATATAAGACACTTGATCCTGGGACAAGCGGTCTAAGAGTTATGAGCGATTTTGAACTTTTGGTTGCTGTAGCGCCACCTATGGGCCATTCGGGGTCATACTCTGATAGGTTGTCCCCAAATTGAGGCCTACCATCTGGCCAGGTTTCAAGTCTCTAGGCCTTACGGTTTGTCCTGCACGATGCGTTTTACGAATCCTTACAATTACAATAGGGTTTCAGCATTTCATGCTTGAACCCCTAATAAGAATGAAGGCTTTTTGCCAGTTATAGCGCCACCTGTGGTCCGATCTCCATGAAACTCTGCATGCTTCCTCACCATGTTCTGACACATATGCTCATCAATTTTGGTGAAGTTCTGAGTTTTCATTTGGGATTTATAGGCTTTTTAGTGTATTTTGCCACGCCCCTTTTCTAAATGACCCTGTTACAGCCACCCAAATGCAAAAGTTGAACTTTTTTTCGATAATTATTGATCTAGAGAGTCCAGAGAATTGTCCTAGACTGGTTTGGTTCCGATCGGGCGAAAAACCAGGGACTAGTTCGCAAAAGTAGGTTTTGGACAAAATCCGACATAGCAGAAAATTTCCCCTGCCTACATCCAAATCGGAGATAGCCATTTTGTCCGCCTTGAGCCAAGGATTCCAACGATATAAGACACTTGATCCTGGGACAAGCGGTCTAAGAGTTATGAGCGATTTTGAACTTTTGGTTGCTGTAGCGCCACCTATGGGCCATTCGGGGTCATACTCTGATAGGTTGTCCCCAAATTGAGGCCTACCATCTGGCCAGGTTTCAAGTCTCTAGGCCTTACGGTTTGTCCTGCACGATGCGTTTTACGAATCCTTACAATTACAATAGGGTTTCAGCATTTCATGCTTGAACCCCTAATAAGAATGAAGGCTTTTTGCCAGTTATAGCGCCACCTGTGGTCCGATCTCCATGAAACTCTGCATGCTTCCTCACCATGTTCTGACACATATGCTCATCAATTTTGGTGAAGTTCTGAGTTTTCATTTGGGATTTATAGGCTTTTTAGTGTATTTTGCCACGCCCCTTTTCTAAATGACCCTGTTACAGCCACCCAAATGCAAAAGTTGAACTTTTTTTCGATAATTATTGATCTAGAGAGTCCAGAGAATTGTCCTAGACTGGTTTGGTTCCGATCGGGCGAAAAACCAGGGACTAGTTCGCAAAAGTAGGTTTTGGACAAAATCCGACATAGCAGAAAATTTCCCCTGCCTACATCCAAATCGGAGATAGCCATTTTGTCCGCCTTGAGCCAAGGATTCCAACGATATAAGACACTTGATCCTGGGACAAGCGGTCTAAGAGTTATGAGCGATTTTGAACTTTTGGTTGCTGTAGCGCCACCTATGGGCCATTCGGGGTCATACTCTGATAGGTTGTCCCCAAATTGAGGCCTACCATCTGGCCAGGTTTCAAGTCTCTAGGCCTTACGGTTTGTCCTGCACGATGCGTTTTACGAATCCTTACAATTACAATAGGGTTTCAGCATTTCATGCTTGAACCCCTAATAAGAATGAAGGCTTTTTGCCAGTTATAGCGCCACCTGTGGTCCGATCTCCATGAAACTCTGCATGCTTCCTCACCATGTTCTGACACATATGCTCATCAATTTTGGTGAAGTTCTGAGTTTTCATTTGGGATTTATAGGCTTTTTAGTGTATTTTGCCACGCCCCTTTTCTAAATGACCCTGTTACAGCCACCCAAATGCAAAAGTTGAACTTTTTTTCGATAATTATTGATCTAGAGAGTCCAGAGAATTGTCCTAGACTGGTTTGGTTCCGATCGGGCGAAAAACCAGGGACTAGTTCGCAAAAGTAGGTTTTGGACAAAATCCGACATAGCAGAAAATTTCCCCTGCCTACATCCAAATCGGAGATAGCCATTTTGTCCGCCTTGAGCCAAGGATTCCAACGATATAAGACACTTGATCCTGGGACAAGCGGTCTAAGAGTTATGAGCGATTTTGAACTTTTGGTTGCTGTAGCGCCACCTATGGGCCATTCGGGGTCATACTCTGATAGGTTGTCCCCAAATTGAGGCCTACCATCTGGCCAGGTTTCAAGTCTCTAGGCCTTACGGTTTGTCCTGCACGATGCGTTTTACGAATCCTTACAATTACAATAGGGTTTCAGCATTTCATGCTTGAACCCCTAATAAGAATGAAGGCTTTTTGCCAGTTATAGCGCCACCTGTGGTCCGATCTCCATGAAACTCTGCATGCTTCCTCACCATGTTCTGACACATATGCTCATCAATTTTGGTGAAGTTCTGAGTTTTCATTTGGGATTTATAGGCTTTTTAGTGTATTTTGCCACGCCCCTTTTCTAAATGACCCTGTTACAGCCACCCAAATGCAAAAGTTGAACTTTTTTTCGATAATTATTGATCTAGAGAGTCCAGAGAATTGTCCTAGACTGGTTTGGTTCCGATCGGGCGAAAAACCAGGGACTAGTTCGCAAAAGTAGGTTTTGGACAAAATCCGACATAGCAGAAAATTTCCCCTGCCTACATCCAAATCGGAGATAGCCATTTTGTCCGCCTTGAGCCAAGGATTCCAACGATATAAGACACTTGATCCTGGGACAAGCGGTCTAAGAGTTATGAGCGATTTTGAACTTTTGGTTGCTGTAGCGCCACCTATGGGCCATTCGGGGTCATACTCTGATAGGTTGTCCCCAAATTGAGGCCTACCATCTGGCCAGGTTTCAAGTCTCTAGGCCTTACGGTTTGTCCTGCACGATGCGTTTTACGAATCCTTACAATTACAATAGGGTTTCAGCATTTCATGCTTGAACCCCTAATTAAAGCTGCAAGCAGCATTTATCGGGGTTCAAGCATTTAAGGCCTTTAAGCACATAAGCATTTAAGACATTAAGATTTATTTAGAAAGCTTTTAACCACTGAAATAATAGATGGAAAAGTCCATTTACAGCCAATACAGGCAAGCTTTTTAACAGTTATAGCGCCACCTATAGTCCGATCTCCATGATATTTTGCATGCTTGTTAATGATGTTGTGGCACATATGCTCACCAATTTTCGTGAAGTTCTGAGTTTTCGTTTAGGATTTATAGGCTTTTGAGTGCATTTTGCCACGCCCATTTTCTTTATGACCCAATATACCCGTGCGAAAAATGCAAAAGTTCAACTTTTTTTTGATAATTATTGATCTAGAGAGTCCATAGAATTGTCCTAGACTCGTTTGGTTCTGATCGGGCGAAAAACCTAGGACTAGTTCGCAAAAGTAGGTTTTTAACATAATTACAAATATTTAATGAACGGTTTAATTGACAGCAATGGTTCCTGAGGCAAAGTTGTTCAACAAGAGGAGATCTATCAAATGGTATGCATTTTGTGACAATAAGTGTAACACCACGTGATTACAGAGCCATAAAACTCGTTAGCGCCAACTAGTGGCCGATTTCTTTTAAAATTCGTACAGACCTCTAGGGCCATGAGTCGAACATGCCCACCGAGTTTCGTTCCGATCGACCTCCGTTAACCTTGTCTAATAGGTGCTCAAACTTCATTGGCCGATGGCGGCCATGTTTTTTGAGATACGCCAATGTCCTCATAGACATACATGACACCTTGGACCAAGACACTGCATACCAATTTTCAAGTCAATCAGACTAACGGTCAGGTGGTTATAGCCTGTTTTATGTTTTTTTCATGTTATAGCGCCACCTAGTGTTCAATCGTCGCGACTTTGTTACCGTGACCCCAAATTGAACTCATACACATATGTACCAAGTTTGGTGAAGATATCTAATTTACTTCTCGAGTTATAGCCGTTTTAGTAAAATAGGCTCTTTCCACAAAAATCAATTAGCGCCCCCTAGAAACCATGAATCGAAATTTCAATTTTTTTTCGATAATTATTGGTAACCAGAATCCAGAGAACATTTCTGCACTGGTTTGGTTCCAATCGGACAAAAAACCAGGGACTAGTTCGCAAAAGTAGGTTTTTGACAAAATTCAAAATTGCGGAAAAATTTGCATACCGGAAATGAAATCGGAGATATACATTTTGTTTGCCATGAGGTCTTGATTACATGGATATAAGACACTTGAGTCTACGACATAAAGTCTAGGAGTTATGAGCAGTTTCGCGCTTTTGGTCGCTGTAGCGCCACCTATGGGCCGATTTGGCTAAGTCCGTGTATCTGAGTAGCGAGCAATACTACTACCACTTGACCAAGTATCACGTCTCTAGGCCTTACGGTTTTGGCTGCACGATGCGTTTTAGGGAAGAATAATAATAATTAAAGCTGCAAGCAGCATTTATCGGGGTTCAAGCAGTTAAGGCCTTTAAGGCCTTTAAGCACAAAAGCATCAAAAGTTATTAGTTTTATTAAGCAAGCATGTAACCACTGACATAATAGATGAAAAAGACAATTTACAGCCAATACAGGCAATGTACCATAGGAAATATATGGTTTTAAAGCTTTTTAACAGTTATAGCGACACCTATGGTCCGATCTCCATAAAATTGTTTACTGTGACCTCAAATTGAACCCATACACATGTGTACTGAGTTTGGTGAAGATATCTCATTTACTTCTTGAGTTATAGCCATTTTAGTAAAATAGGCTCCTCCCACAACAATTTACCACATTCTAGTATTATTTACTATGATTCTAGCATGATTTGCCATATTCTAGCAGGATTTACCATGATATACTACATTCTAGTATGATTTACCATACATTCTAGTATGATTTACCATTGTTTACTGTGATTCTAGCATGGTTCACCATAGTTTATCATGATTTATCATAGTTTACCATGATTTACCCTGTTCTAGCAACGTTTACCATGATTTACCATGTTCTAGCATGATGTACCATGATATACCATGTTCTAGAATGATGTACCAGGATTATAGTATGATTTACCTTGATACACCACATTCTAGTATTATTTACTATGATTTACCATGTTTTTAGCGTGATTTACCATGATTTACCACATTGTTAGCAATTATGTGAAGTTAGGTTTCTGAATAAATTCTGAATAATCTGATTAATAGTTTACAAAGACTTTGTGAAGTGTTTATAGACCATTCAAATATATTTTCATAATGACATATCCCAATAGCATTGAAAAAACAACATTTGTGTGTGTGTGTGTGTGTGTGTGTGTGTGTGATCTGTCTGAAAATGTTCATGCATGTTTAGAGTGATATTTCACATGTTCTGACTTGTTTTTAAGAAGGTCTGAGCATCTTAAAAGATATAAGCTTTCGGGGACACTTGGTCAAGGCCACGTATTGAAGTGACCCTATTATAGTCATCCAAATGAAGTAGTTCAACTTTTTCTGATAATTATTGATCTAGAGAGTCCAGAGAATTGTACTGCACTAGTTTTGAACATTATGATATGAAAATTATTTGATCATAGATGAAACAGACCATTTGCAGCCAATACAGGCAATTTACCATAGGAAATATATGGTTTTAAAGCTTTTTAACAATTATAGCGCCAACTATGGTCCGATCTCCATAAAATTTGGCATGCTTGTTAAAGATGTTATGGCACATATTCCCACCAATTTTTGTGAAGTTCTGAGTTTTCATTTATGATTTATAGGCTTTTTAGTGCATTTTGCCACACCCATTTTCTTTATGACCCTATTATAGCCATGCGCAAAATGCAAAAGTTCAACTTTTTTTTGATAATTATTGATCTAGAGAGTCCATAGAATTGTCCTAGACTGGTCTGGTTCCGATCGGGCGAAAAACCTAGGACTAGTTCGCAAAAGTAGGTTTTTAACATATTCGCGAATAATTAATGAACGGTTTGATTGACAGCAATGGTTCTTGAGGCAAAGTTGTTCAGCATGAGCAGATCTATTAAATGATATGCATTTTGTGACAATAAGTGTAACACCACGTGATTACAGAGCCATAAAACTCGTTAGCGCCAACTAGTGGCCGATTTCTTTCAAAATTCTTACAGACCTCTAGGGCCATGAGTCGAACATGCCCACCGAGTTTCGTTCCGATCGGCCTCCGTTAACCTTGTCTAATAGGTGCTCAAACTTCATTGGCCGATGGCGGCCATGTTTTTTGAGATACACCAATGTCCTCATAGACATACATGGGGCCTTGGACCAAGACACTGCATGCCAATTTTCAAGTCAATCGGACTAACGGTCAGGTGGTTATAGCCTGTTTTATGTTTTTTTCATGTTATAGCGCCACCATGTGGCCAATCGCCACGATTTTTTTACTGTGACCTCAGATTGACCTCTTACATATACGTACCAAGTTTGGTGAAGATACCTCATTCATTTCTGGAGTTATAGCTGTTTTAGTACAATAGGCTCCTCCCACAACATACATTTTGGCGCCCCTTAGCGACCGTGAATCGAAATTTCGACTTTTTTTCGATAATTATTGATATTCAGACTCCAGAGAACATTTCTGCACTGGTTTGGTTCCGATCGGACGAAAAACCTAGGACTAGTTCGCAAAAGTAGGTTTATAACAAAATTCAAAATGGCGGAAAAATTTGCATACCGGAAATGAAATCGGAGATATACGTTTTGTTCTTCAAGTGTCCAGCTTTCCAATGATATAAGACACTTGAGTCTACGACATACGGTCTAGGAGTTATGAACAGTTTCGCGCTTTTGGTTGCTATAGCGCCACCTATGGGCCAATCGGGGTCATACTCTCTGAACCTCTCCTCGATTTTTGTACTACCATCTGGCAAAGTTTCAAGGTTCCAGCTCATACGGTTTGGGCTGCACGATGCGTTTTAGCGGAGAAGAAAAATAATAATAAAAATCAGTACAATTACAATAGGGTTTCAGCACTTCGTGCTTGAACCCCTAATAATAATAATAAAAATCAGCACAATTACAATAGGGTTTCAGCACTTCGTGCTTGAACCCCTAATAATAAAAATCAGCACAATTACAATAGGGTTTCAGCACTTCGTGCTTGAACCCCTAATTAAAGCTGCAAGCAGCATTTATCGGGGTTCAAGCAGTTAAGGCCTTTAAGCACACAAGCATCAAAAGACATTAAGTTTTATTTAGCAGGCATTTAACAATTGACATAATAGACGGAAAAGACCATTTACAGCCAATACAGGCAGTTTACCATGGGAAATATATGGTTTTAAAGCTTTTTAACAGTTATAGCGCCACCTTTGGTCCGATCTCCATAAAATTTGGCATGCTTGTTAATGATGTTATGTCACATATGCTCACCAATTTTTGTGAAGTTCTGAGTTTTCATTTATGATTTATAGGCATTTTAGTGTATTTTGCCAAGCCCCTTTTGTAAATTACCCTGTTACAGCCAGGCAAATGCAAAAGTTCAACTTTTTTTCGATAATTATTTATCTAGAGAGTCCAGAGAATTGTCCTAGACTGGTCTGGTTCCGATCGGGCGAAAAACCAGGGACTAGTTCGCAAAAGTAGGTTTTTAACATATTCATGAATATTTAATGAACTGTTTGATTGACAGCAATGGTTCTAGAGGCAAAGTCGTTCAGCATGAGCAGATCTATCATATGATATGCATTTTGTGACGATAAGTGTAACACCACGTGATTACAGAGCCATAAAACTCGTTAGCGCCAACTAGTGGCCGATTTCTTTCAAAGTTCTTACAGACCTCTAGGGGCTTGAGCCGAACAGGCCCACTGAGTTTCGTTCTGATCGGCCTCCGTTAACCTTGTCTAATAGGTGCTCAAACTTCATTGGCCGATAGCGGCCATGTTTTTTGAGATACACCAATGTCCTCATAGACATACATGGCACCTTGGACCAAGACACTGCATACCAATTTTCAAGTCAATCGGACTAACGGTCAGGTGGTTACAGCCTGTTTTATGTTTTTTTCATATTATAGCGCCACCATGAGGCCAATCACCGCGATTTTTTTACTGTGACCTCAACTTGAGCTCTTACATATGTGTACCGAGTTTGGTGAAAATATCTCATTTCGTTCACGAGTTATAGCCATTTTTGTATAATTAGCTCCGCCTCCTGCGAACGTTTTGATACCCTTTAGCAACCGTGGATCGAAATTTTACATTTTTTTCGATAATTATTGATATTCAGACTCCTGTGAATATTTCTGCACTGGTTTGGTTCCGATCGGGCGAAAAACCAGGGACTAGTTCGCAAAAGTAGGTTTTGGACAAAATCCAAAATGGCGGGAAAATTTGCATACCGGAAATGAAATCCTTGAGGCCTTTTTTGTTCGGCTTGACCCAAGGATTCCAAAGATATAAGACACTTGAGTCTGTGACAAAGGGTTGATGAGATTTAAGCAAAAATATGCAATTTTTTTGTTTTTTGCACTGTAGCGCCACCTATTGGCCAATCTAGCTCATATTCTCTGAACCTCTCCTCGATTTTTGTACTACCTTCTGGCCAAGTTTCAAGTCTCTAGCACTTACGGTTTAGGCTGCACGATGCGTTTTACGGCAGAATAATAATAATAATTAAAGCTGCAAGCAGCATTTATCGGGGTTCAAGCAGTTAAGGCCTTTAAGCACAAAAGCATCAAAAGTGATTAAGTTTTATTTAGCAAGCATGTAACTACTGACATAATAGATGGAAAAGACCATTTACAGGAAATACCATAGGAAATATATGGTTTTAAAGCTTTTTAGCAGTTATAGCACCACCTATGGTCCGATCTCCATAAAAATTGGCATGCTTGTTAATGATGTTATGTCACATATGCTCACCAATTTTTGTGAAGTTCTGAGTTTTCATTTAGGATTTATAGGCTTTTTAGTGTTTTTTTGCCACGCCCCTTTTCTAAATGACCCTATTACAGCCATCTACATGCAAAAGTTCAACTTTTTTTTGATAATTATTGATCTAGAGTGTCCAGAGAATTGTCCTAGACTGGTCTGGTTTCGATCGGGCGAAAAACCTAGGACAAGTTTGCAAAAGTAGGTTTTTAACATAATTACGAATATTTAATAAACGGTTTAATTGACAGCATTAGTTCTTGAGGCAAAGTTGTTCACCATGAGCAGATCTACCAGTTGATATGCATTTTGTGACGATAAGTGTAACACCACGTGATTACAGAGCCATAAAACTCGTTAGCGCCAACTAGTGGCCGATTTCTTTCAAAACTCTTACAGACCTCTAGGGCCATGAGTCGAACATGCCCATCGAGTTTCGTTCCGATCGGCCTCCGTTAACCTTGTCTAATAGGTGCTCAAATTTCATTGGTCGATGGCGGCCATGTTTTTCGAGATACGCCAATGTCCTCATAGACATACATGGCACCTTGGACCAAGACACTGCATACCAATTTTCAAGTCAATCGGACTAACGGTCACGTGGTCATAGCCGTTTTCATGTTTTTTTCATGTTATAGCGCCACCTAGTGATCAATCGTCGCGATTTTTTTACTGTGACCCCAGATTGAACTCATACAAATGTGCACCAAGTTTGGTGAAGATATCTAATTTCATTCTCGAGTTATAGCCATTTTAGTAAAATAGGCTCCTCCCACAACATTAATTTATCACCCCCTGGCGATCAGGAATCGAAATTTCGACTTTTTTTCGATAATTATTGATATTCAGACTCCAGAGAAAATTTCTGCACTGTTTTGGATCCAATTGGACAAAAAACCTAGGACTAGTTCGCAAAAGTAGGTTTTTAACTAAATTCAAAATGGCGGACAATTTGCATACAGGAAATGAAATCGGAGATATACGTTTTGACCTTCAGGTTTCCAGCTTTCCAGTGATATAAGACAGTTGAGTCTACGTCATACGGTCTAGGAGTTATGAGCAGTTTCGCGCTTTTGGTTGCTATAGCGCCACCTATGGGCCAATTGGGGTCATATTCTCTGAACCTCTCCTCGATTTTTGTACTACCATCTGGCAAAGTTTCAAAGCTCCAGCTCTTACGGTTTGGGCTGCACGATGAGTTTTACGGCAGAAGAAAAATAATAATAATAATAATAATTAAAGCTGCAAGCAGCATTTATCGGGGTTCAAGCAGTTAAGGCCTTTAAGCACAAAAGCATCAAAAGTGATTAAGTTTTATTTAGCAAGCATGTAACTACTGACATAATAGATGGAAAAGACCATTTACAGGAAATACCATAGGAAATATATGGTTTTAAAGCTTTTTAGCAGTTATAGCGCCACCTATGGTCCGATCTCCATAAAAATTGGCATGCTTGTTAATGATGTTATGTCACATATGCTCACCAATTTTTGTGAAGTTCTGAGTTTTCATTTAGGATTTATAGGCTTTTTAGTGTTTTTTTGCCACGCCCCTTTTCTAAATGACCCTATTACAGCCATCTACATGCAAAAGTTCAACTTTTTTTTGATAATTATTGATCTAGAGTGTCCAGAGAATTGTCCTAGACTGGTCTGGTTTCGATCGGGCGAAAAACCTAGGACTAGTTTGCAAAAGTAGGTTTTTAACATAATTACAAATATTTAATAAACGGTTTAATTGACAGCATTAGTTCTTGAGGCAAAGTTGTTCAGCATGAGCAGATCTATCAGATGATATGCATTTTGTGACGATAAGTGTAACACCACGTGATTACAGAGCCATAAAACTCGTTAGCGCCAACTAGTGGCCGATTTCTTTCAAAACTCTTAGAGACCTCTAGGGCCATGAGTCGAACATGCCCATCGAGTTTCGTTCCGATCGGCCTCCGTTAACCTTGTCTAATAGGTGCTCAAATTTCATTGGTCGATGGCGGCCATGTTTTTCGAGATACGCCAATGTCCTCATAGACATACATGGTACCTTGGACCAAGACACTGCATACCAATTTTCAAGTCAATCGGACTAACGGTCACGTGGTCATAGCCGTTTTCATGTTTTTTTCATGTTATAGCGCCACCTAGTGATCAATCGTCGCGATTTTTTTACTGTGACCCCAGAATGAACTCATACACATGTGCACCAAGTTTGGTGAAGATATCTAATTTCATTCTCGAGTTATAGCCATTTTAGTAAAATAGGCTCCTCCCACAACATTAATTTATCACCCCCTGGCGATCAGGAATCGAAATTTCGACTTTTTTTCGATAATTATTGATATTCAGACTCCAGAGAACATTTCTGCACTGTTTTGGATCCAATTGGACAAAAAACCTAGGACTAGTTCGCAAAAGTAGGTTTTTAACTAAATTCAAAATGGCGGACAATTTGCATACAGGAAATGAAATCGGAGATATACGTTTTGACCTTCAGGTTTCCAGCTTTCCAGTGATATAAGACACTTGAGTCTACGTCATACGGTCTAGGAGTTATGAGCAGTTTCGCGCTTTTGGTTGCTATAGCGCCACCTATGGGCCAATTGGGGTCATATTCTCTGAACCTCTCCTCGATTTTTGTACTACCATCTGGCAAAGTTTCAAAGCTCCAGCTCTTACGGTTTGGGCTGCACGATGAGTTTTACGGCAGAAGAAAAATAATAATAATAATAATAATAAAAATCAGTACAATTACAATAGGGTTTCAGCACTTCGTGCTTGAACCCCTAATAATAATAATTAAAGCTGCAAGCAGCATTTATCGGGGTTCAAGCTATTAAGGCCTTTAAGGGGTTTTAAGCACAAAAGCATCAAAAGTTATCAGGTTTTATTTAGCATGTAACCACTGACATAATAGATGGAAAAGACCATTTACAGCCAATACAGGCAATGTACCATAGGAAATATATGGTTTTAAAGCTTTTTAACAGTTATAGCGCCACCTATGGTCCGATCTCCATAAAATTTGGCATGCTTGTTAATGATGTTATGTCACATATGCTCACCGATTTTTGTGAAGTTCTGAGTTTTCATTTAGGATTTATAGGATTTTTAATGTATTTTGCCACGCCCATTTTATAAATGACCCTATTAGAGCCATCCAAATGCAAAATTTCAACTTTTTTTTGATAGTTTTTGATCTAGAGAGTCCAGAGAATTGTCCTAGACTGGTCTGGTTCCGATCGGGCGAAAAACCTAGGACTAGTTTGCAAAAGTAGGTTTTTAACATGTTTGCGAATATTTAATGAACGGTTTGATTGACAGCAATGGTTCTTGAGGCAAAGTTGTTCAGGATGAGGAGCTCTATCAAATGATATACATATTGTGTGGATATTTGTAACACCACGTGATTACAGAGCCGTAAAACTCGTTAGCGCCAACTAGTGGCCGATTTCTTTCAAAATTCTTACAGACCTCTAGGGCCATGAGTCGAACATGCCCATCGAGTTTCGTTCCGATCAGCCTCCGTTAACCTTGTCTAATAGGTGCTCAAATTTCATTGGTCGATGGCGGCCATGTTTTTCGAGATACGCCAATGTCCTCATAGACATACATGGCACCTTGGACCAAGACACTGCATACCAATTTTCAAGTCAATCGGACTAACGGTCACGTGGTCATAGCCGTTTTCATGTTTTTTTCATGTTATAGCGCCACCTAGTGATCAATCGTCGCGATTTTTTTACTGTGACCCCAGATTGAACTCATACAAATGTGCACCAAGTTTGGTGAAGATATCTAATTTCATTCTCGAGTTATAGCCATTTTAGTAAAATAGGCTCCTCCCACAACATTAATTTATCACCCCCTGGCGATCAGGAATCGAAATTTCGACTTTTTTTCGATAATTATTGATAGTCAGACTCCAGAGAAAATTTCTGCACTGTTTTGGATCCAATTGGACAAAAAACCTAGGACTAGTTCGCAAAAGTAGGTTTTTAACTAAATTCAAAATGGCGGACAATTTGCATACAGGAAATGAAATCGGAGATATACGTTTTGACCTTCAGGTTTCCAGCTTTCCAGTGATATAAGAGACTTGAGTCTACGTCATACGGTCTAGGAGTTATGAGCAGTTTCGCGCTTTTGGTTGCTATAGCGCCACCTATGGGCCAATTGGGGTCATATTCTCTGAACCTCTCCTCGATTTTTGTACTACCATCTGGCAAAGTTTCAAAGCTCCAGCTCTTACGGTTTGGGCTGCACGATGAGTTTTACGGCAGAAGAAAAATAATAATAATAATAATAATAATAATAATAATAATAATAATAAAAATCAGTACAATTACAATAGGGTTTCAGCACTTCGTGCTTGAACCCCTAATAATAATAATAATAAAAATCAGTACAATTACAATAGGGTTTCAGCACTTCGTGCTTGAACCCCTAATAATAAAAATCAGTACAATTACAATAGGGTTTCAGCACTTCGTGCTTGAACCCCTAATAAGAAGAGACGTTTTGGACAGTTATAGCGCCACCTATTGTCCGATCTTCACGAAACTTGGCATGCTTCTTCACCATGTTCTGACACATATGCTCATCGATTTTTGTGAAGTTTGGGGTTTTCCCTTAGGTTGTATAGGCTTTTGAGTGTTTTTATGTCCCACCCCTTTCCTAAATGACCCTGTTACAGCCAGGCCAATGCAAAAGTTCAACTTTTTTTCGATAATTATTTATCTAGAGAGTCCAGAGAATTGTCCTAGACTGGCCTGGTTCCGATCGGACGAAAAACCAGGGACTAGTTCGCAAAAGTAGGTTTTTAACATATTCATGAATATTTAATTAACGGTTTGATTGACAGCAATGGTTCTTGAGGCAAAGTTGTTCAGCATGAGCAGATCTATCAAATGATATGCATTTTGTGACAATAAGTGTAACACCACGTGATTACAGAGCCTTAAAACTCGTTAGCGCCAACTAGTGGCCGATTTCTTTCAAAATTCTTACAGACCTCCAGGGGCTTGAGCCGAACATGCCCACCGAGTTTCGCTCCGATCGGACTTCGTTAACGGTGCTCAAACCTCATTGGCCAATGGCGGCCATGTTTTTCGAGATAGGCCAATATCCTTTTAGACATACATGGCCCCTTGGGCCAAGACACTGCATACCAAATTTCAAGTCATTCGGAAAAACGGTCAGGTGTCTATATGTTTTTTTTTGTTTTATAGCGCCACCATGTGGCCAATCGACGCAATTTTTTTACTGTGACCTCAGATTGACCTCCTACACATGTTTACCAAGTTTGGTGAAGTTTACTAAATTACTTCTTGAGTTATAGCCGTTTTAGTCAAATAGGCTCCTCCCACAACGATAATTTTGCACCCCCTAGCGACCGTGAATCGAAATTTCAACATTTTTTCGATAATTATTGATCTTCAGACACCAGAGAACAATTCTGCACTGGTTTGGTTCCGATCGGGCGAAAAACCAGGGACTAGTTCGCAAAAGTAGGTTTTCGACAAAATTCAAAATGGCGGAAAATCTATCATGGCGGAAATAAAATCGGAGATATACGTTTTATTCGCCAGGCGTCCAGCTTTCCAATGATATAAGACACTTGAGTCTATGACTTACGGTCTAGGAGTTATGAGCAGTTTCGCGCTTTTGGTTGCTATAGCGCCACCTATGGGCCAATCGGGGTCATAATTTGATAACCTCTCCTCGATTTTTGTACTACCATCTGGCAAAGTTTCAAAGCTCCAGCTCTTACGGTTTGGGCTGCACGATGCGTTTTACGGCAGAAGAAAAATAATAATAATAATAATTAAAGCTGCAAGCAGCATTTATCGGGGTTCAAGCAGTTAAGGCCTTTAAGCACAAAAGCATCAAAAGTGATTAAGTTTTATTTAGCAAGCATGTAACTACTGACATAATAGATGGAAAAGACCATTTACAGGAAATACCATAGGAAATATATGGTTTTAAAGCTTTTTAGCAGTTATAGCGCCACCTATGGTCCGATCTCCATAAAAATTGGCATGCTTGTTAATGATGTTATGTCACATATGCTCACCAATTTTTGTGAAGTTCTGAGTTTTCATTTAGGATTTATAGGCTTTTTAGTGTTTTTTTTTTGCCACGCCCCTTTTCTAAATGACCCTATTACAGCCATCTACATGCAAAAGTTCAACTTTTTTTTGATAATTATTGATCTAGAGTGTCCAGAGAATTGTCCTAGACTGGTCTGGTTTCGATCGGGCGAAAAACCTAGGACTAGTTTGCAAAAGTAGGTTTTTAACATAATTACGAATATTTAATAAACGGTTTAATTGACAGCATTAGTTCTTGAGGCAAAGTTGTTCAGCATGAGCAGATCTATCAGATGATATGCATTTTGTGACGATAAGTGTAACACCACGTGATTACAGAGCCATAAAACTCGTTAGCGCCAACTAGTGGCCGATTTCTTTCAAAACTCTTACAGACCTCTAGGGCCATGAGTCGAACATGCCCATCGAGTTTCGTTCCGATCGGCCTCCGTTAACCTTGTCTAATAGGTGCTCAAATTTCATTGGTCGATGGCGGCCATGTTTTTCGAGATACGCCAATGTCCTCATAGACATACATGGCACCTTGGACCAAGACACTGCATACCAATTTTCAAGTCAATCGGACTAACGGTCACGTGGTCATAGCCGTTTTCATGTTTTTTTCATGTTATAGCGCCACCTAGTGATCAATCGTCGCGATTTTTTTACTGTGACCCCAGATTGAACTCATACACATGTGCACCAAGTTTGGTGAAGATATCTAATTTCATTCTCGAGTTATAGCCATTTTAGTAAAATAGGCTCCTCCCACAACATTAATTTATCACCCCCTGGCGATCAGGAATCGAAATTTCGACTTTTTTTCGATAATTATTGATATTCAGACTCCAGAGAACATTTCTGCACTGTTTTGGATCCAATTGGACAAAAAACCTAGGACTAGTTCGCAAAAGTAGGTTTTTAACTAAATTCAAAATGGCGGACAATGTGCATACAGTAAATGAAATCGGAGATATACGTTTTGACCTTCAGGTTTCCAGCTTTCCAGTGATATAAGACACTTGAGTCTACGTCATACAGTCTAGGAGTTATGAGCAGTTTCGCGCTTTTGGTTGCTATAGCGCCACCTATGGGCCAATTGGGGTCATATTCTCTGAACCTCTCCTCGATTTTTGTACTACCATCTGGCAAAGTTTCAAAGCTCCAGCTCTTACGGTTTGGGCTGCACGATGAGTTTTACGGCAGAAGAAAAATAATAATAATAATAATAATAATAATTAAAGCTGCAAGCAGCATTTATCGGGGTTCAAGCAATTAAGGCCTTTAAGGCCTTTAAGCATAAAAGCATCAAAAGTTATTAAGATTTATTTAGCAAGCATGTAACTACTGACATAATAGATGAAAAAGACCATTTACCATAGGAAATATATGGTTTTAAAGCTTTTTAACAGTTATAGCGCCACCTTTGGTCCGATCTCCATACAATTTGGCATGCTTGTTAATGATGTTATTTCACATATGTTCACCAATTTTTGTGAAGTTCTGAGTTTTTATTTATGATTTATAGGTTTTTTTATTTATTTTGCCCCGCCCATTTTATAAATGACCCTATTACAGCCATCCAAATGCAAAAGTTCAACTTTTTTTTGATAATTATTGATCTAGAGAGTCCAGAGAATTGTCCTAGACTGGTCTGGTTCCGATCGGGCGAAAAACCAGGGACTAGTTCGCAAAAGTAGGTTTTTAACATAATTACGAATATTTAATGAACGGTTTGATTGACAGCAATAGTTCTTGAGGCAAAGTTGTTCAACATGAGCAGATCTATCAAATGATATGCATTTTGTGACAATAAGTGTAACACCACGTGATTACAGAGCCATTAAACTCGTTAGCGCCAACTAGTGGCCGATTTCTTTCAAAATTCTTACAGACCTCTAGGGGCTTGAGCCGAACATGCCCACTGAGTTTCGTTCTGATTGGCCTCCGTTAACCTTGTCTAATAGGTGCTCAAACTTCATTGGCCGATGGCGGCCATGTTTTTCGAGATACACCAATGTCCTCATAGACATACATGGCACCTTGGACCAAGACACTGCATACCAATTTTCAAGTCAATCGGACAAACGGTCAGGTGGTTATAGCCTGTTTTATGTTTTTTTAATGTTATAGCGCCACCATGTGGCTAATCACCGCGATTTCTTTACTGTGACCTTAGATTGACCTCTTACACATGTGTACCAAGTTTGGTGAAGATAACTCATTTACTTCTGGAGTTATAGCCATTTTAGTAAAACTAGCTCCGCCTCCTTCGAACGTTTTGGCGCCCCTTAGCGACCGTGAATCAAAATTTAAACTTTTTTTTAATAATTATTGATATTCAGACTCCAGAGAACATTTCTGCACTTGTTTGGTTCCGATCGGACAAAAAACCTAGGACTAGTTCGCAAAAGTAGGTTTTGGACAAAATCCAAAATGGCGGAAAATTTGCATACCGGAAAGGAAATCCTTGAGGCCTTTTTTGTTCGGCTTGAGCCAAGGATTCCAATGATATAAGACACTTGAGTCTGTGACAAAGGGTTGGTGAGATTTAAGCAAAAATATGCAATTTTTTTGGTTTTTGCACTGTAGCGCCACCTATTGGCCAATCTGGCTCATATTTTGATAACCTCTCCTCGATTTTTGTACTACCATATGGCAAAGTTTCAAGTCTCTAGCACTTACGGTTTGGGCTGCACGATGCGTTTTACGGCAGAAGAAAAATAATAATAATTAAAGCTGCAAGCAGCATTTATCGGGGTTCAAGCAGTTAAGGCCGTTAAGGACTTTAAGCACAAAAGCATCAAAAGTTATAAAGTTTTATTTAGGAAGCATGTAACCATTGACATCATAGATGGAAAAGACCATGTTCTAGCATCATTTACCATGATATACCACATTCTAGCATGATTTACCATAGTTTATCATGATTTACCATGGTTTACCATGATTTACCTTGTTCTAACATAGTTTACCATGAATTTATCTGTTTACCTTGATTTACCATGTTCTAGCATGATTTACCATGATATATCACGTTCTAGAATGATTTACCAGGATTCTAGCATGATTCACCTTGATACACCACATTCTAGTATGATTTACTATGATTTACCATGTTTCTAGCGTGATTTACCATGATTTACCACATTACTAGCAATTATGTGAAGTGTCATTGCAAATGAAGTGATAAACACTGTCAAAATATGATTTTGTTATAATAGTTATTGTTATATTAGTGATTTGCACAAAGCACATGTGAAAAGACTTCATAAGTAGAATGGCCAGCAGAGGGCACTAGAAGACCACTTATTGGCTCAGTTTCACTTTAAATTTCATTATTTTTACCAGTTTTCTGCACTAAATCAAACCAGTTTTTCCATGTTAACTCAATAATGCATGCTTACACACACACACACACACACACACACACACACAAAGACAAAAGTTTTTTTTTTTTTTTAATGCTATTGGGATATGTCATTATGAAAATATATGTCAATGGTCTACAAACATTTCACAAAGTCTTTGTAAGCTATTAATCAGATTATTCAGAATTTATTCAGAAACCTAAGACTACACACACACATTATGTTGCAGATACAGATATTTGAAATATATGATGTGATCAAACTGTCAATACTAATACTTTAACAGATGGATTTTGAGTAAATGTAATTGTAAATGTTAAAATAGGGAATGACTATTTTAAACAGCAGGGGGCAGTAAAATACACTTATTGGCTTAATATGCCATTATATTCATATCATTTTCACCTTTTTAACTGTTATAGAGGCAAATTTTGTCCGATCTGTCTGAAAATTTCCATGCATGTTCAGAGTGATATTTCACATGTTCTGACTTGTTTTTAAGAAGGTTTGAACATTCATTAAAGAGATATAGGCTTTCGGGGACACTTGGTAAAGGCCACATTTTGAAGTGAACCTATTATAGCTATCCAAATGAAGTAGTTCAACTTTTTCTGACAATTATTGTTCTAGTGAGTCCAGAGAATTGTATTGCACTAGTTTTTAACATTATGATATGAAAATTATATGATCAGAGATGGAAAAGACCATTTATAGCCAATACAGGCAGTTTACCATAGGAAATATATGGTTTTAAAGCCTTTTAACAGTTATAACGCCAACTATTGTCCGATCTCCATAAAATTTTGCAATCTTATTAATGATGGTATGTCACATATGCTCACCAATTTTTGTGAAGTTCTGAGTTTTTGTTTTGGATTTATAGGCTTTTGATTGCATTTTGCCACGCCCATTTTATAAATGACCCTATTACAGCAATCCAAATGCAAAAGTTCAACTTTTTTTTGATAATTATTGATCTAGAGAGTCCAGAGAATTGTCCTAGACTGGTCTGGTTCCGATCGGGCGAAAAACCTAGGACTAGTTCGCAAAAGTAGGTTTTTAACATATTCATGAATATTTAATGAACTGTTTGATTGACAGCAATGGTTCTAGAGGCAAAGTTGTTCAGCATGAGCAGATCTATCATATGATATGCATTTTGTGACGATAAGTGTAACACCACGTGATTACAGAGCCATAAAACTCGTTAGCGCCAACTAGTGGCCGATTTCTTTCAAAATTCTTACAGACCTCTAGGGGCTTGAGCCGAACATGCCCACTGAGTTTCGTTCTGATCGGCCTCCGTTAACCTTGTCTAATAGGTGCTCAAACTTCATTGGCCGATAGCGGCCATGTTTTTTGAGATACACCAATGTCCTCATAGACATACATGGCACCTTGGACCAAGACACTGCATACCAATTTTCAAGTCAATCGGACTAACGGTCAGGTGGTTATAGCCTGTTTTATGTTTTTTTCATATTATAGCGCCACCATGAGGCCAATCACCGCGATTTTTTTACTGTGACCTCAACTTGAGCTCATACATATGTGTACCGAGTTTGGTGAAAATATCTCATTTCGTTCACGAGTTATAGCCATTTTTGTATAATTAGCTCCGCCTCCTGCGAACGTTTTGATACCCCTTAGCAACCGTGGATCGAAATTTTAAATTTTTTTCGATAATTATTGATCTTCAGACTCCTGTGAATATTTCTGCACTGGTTTGGTTCCGATCGGGCGAAAAACCAGGGACTAGTTCGCAAAAGTAGGTTTTGGACAAAATCCAAAATGGCGGGAAAATTTGCATACCGGAAATGAAATCCTTGAGGCCTTTTTTGTTCGGCTTGACCCAAGGATTCCAAAGATATAAGACACTTGAGTCTATGACAAAGGGTTGATGAGATTTAAGCAAAAATATGCCATTTTTTTGTTTTTTGCACTGTAGCGCCACCTATTGGCCAATCTAGCCCATATTCTCTGAACCTCTCCTCGATTTTTGTACTACCTTCTGGCCAAGTTTCAAGTCTCTAGCACTTACGGTTTAGGCTGCACGATGCGTTTTACGGCAGAATAATAATAATAATAATAAAAATTAAAGCTGCAAGCAGCATTTATCGGGGTTCAAGCAATTAAGGCCTTTAAGGCCTTTAAGCATAAAAGCATCAAAAGTTATTAAGATTTATTTAGCAAGCATGTAACTACTGACATAATAGATGAAAAAGACCATTTACCATAGGAAATATATGGTTTTAAAGCTTTTTAACAGTTATAGCGCCACCTTTGGTCCAATCTCCATAAAATTTTGCATGCTTGTTAATGATGGTATGTCACATATGCTCACCAATTTTTGTGAAGTTCTGAGTTTTTGTTTAGGATTTATAGGCTTTTGATTGCATTTTGCCACGCCCATTTTATAAATGACCCTATTACAGCAATCCAAATGCAAAAGTTCAACTTTTTTTTGATAATTATTGATCTAGAGAGTCCAGAGAATTGTCCTAGACTGGTCTGGTTCCGATCGGGCGAAAAACCTAGGACTAGTTCGCAAAAGTAGGTTTTTAACATATTCATGAATATTTAATGAACTGTTTGATTGACAGCAATGGTTCTAGAGGCAAAGTTGTTCAGCATGAGCAGATCTATCATATGATATGCATTTTGTGACGATAAGTGTAACACCACGGGATTACAGAGCCACAAAACTCGTTAGCGCCAACTAGTGGCCGATTTCTTTCAAAATTCTTACAGACCTCTAGGGGCTTGAGCCGAACATGCCCACTGAGTTTTGTTCCGATCGGCCTCCGTTAACCTTGTCTAATAGGTGCTCAAACTTCATTGGCCGATAGCGGCCATGTTTTTTGAGATACACCAATGTCCTCATAGACATACATGGCACCTTGGACCAAGACACTGCATACCAATTTTCAAGTCAATCGGACTAACGGTCAGGTGGTTATAGCCTGTTTTATGTTTTTTTCATATTATAGCGCCACCATGAGGCCAATCACCGCGATTTTTTTACTGTGACCTCAACTTGAGCTCATACATATGTGTACCGAGTTTGGTGAAAATATCTCATTTCGTTCACGAGTTATAGCCATTTTCGTATAATTAGCTCCGCCTCCTGCGAACGTTTTGATAGCCCTTAGCAACCGTGGATCGAAATTTTACATTTTTTTCGATAATTATTGATCTTCAGACTCCTGTGAATATTTCTGCACTGGTTTGGTTCCGATCGGGCGAAAAACCAGGGACTAGTTCGCAAAAGTAGGTTTTGGACTAAATCCAAAATGGAGGAAAAATTTGCATACCGGAAATGAAATCCTTGAGGCCTTTTTTGTTCGGCTTGACCCAAGGATTCCAAAGATATAAGACACTTGAGTCTGTGACAAAGGGTTGATGAGATTTAAGCAAAAATATGCAATTTTTTTGTTTTTTGCACTGTAGCGCCACCTATTGGCCAATCTAGCTCATATTCTCTGAACCTCTCCTCGATTTTTGTACTACCTTCTGGCCAAGTTTCAAGTCTCTAGCACTTACGGTTTAGGCTGCACGATGCGTTTTACGGCAGAATAATAATAATAATAATAAAAATCAGCACAATTACAATAGGGTTTCAGCATTTCATGCTTGAACCCCTAATAATTAAAGCTGCAAGCAGCATTTAGCGGGGTTCAAGCATTTAGGGTCTTTAAGCACATAAGGCAGTTTAGTGAGTTGTCTGAGTTTTTGTTTAGGATTTACAGGCTTTTGAGTGTTTTTTGCCATACCCATTTTCTAAATGATCCTGTTATGGCTACCCAATGGGTAAAGTTAAAGTTTTTTATATAATTAATAATCTAGAGCTTCCAGAGAATTGTACTGCACTGGTATATTTCCGATCGGGCGAAAAACCTAGGACTAGTTCGCAAAAGTAGGTTTTTAACATAATCGCAAGTATTTAATGAACAAATTGATTGACAGCAGTAGTTCTTGAGGCAAAGTTGTTCAGTATGAGGAGATCTATCAAATGATATGCATCACGTGATTACATAGCCGTAAAACCTGTTAGCGTCAACTAGTGGCTGATTTTTCAAAATTCTTACAGACCTCTTTGGCCACGAGTCGAACATGCCCACCGAGTTTCGTTCTGATCGGCCTCCGTTAAGAGCAAACTAACAGCTTTTAATTAAAATGGTGAGGTATCCTGTTGTAAACATCAACCATGCCTGTTGACAGTTCTCTTTTGTGGGAAGGGAATGAAAAGTTCTCAAATCCGCAGCACAGCCTCAGACATAACATTTATATCCATGATCTGCCATTTTCACTATTGTCCTTGCTTGCTTCTTCACAATACCTGCAGATCTTCTGATGATTTGGCTGTGCAGGTCCACATTAACACTGCCTGGCCTAGAAAATGGACTGGGAAATGCAAATTTGGGGGGTATAAATATTAATGATCCTGACTCCAACGTCACAGTCGGTGTTATGGTGGGATTCACTAATTTTTCAGCGGTCTTTTGCAAACAGGAGATTTACACATGAAGGAGGAAACAATGGTGTTTGAGGCTCACGGTATGTCAGTTCCATGTCCAGAACTCTTATCATTCAACTATGCCAAGATAAATACAGTTTTCAATTGTATGGCACCTTTAAAATAGATGATTAGTAATATAATGCTTACTTGGAGTCTGAAATGGCTTTAACAAAAGAAGAAAAATATTCTTAGATTTCTGTTCATTCTAATCATGTACAAATAAAGTAGCACAGTAAGATTACATTTATTTGAATGCATTAGTGAGTGTGTGATTGTGCTGTGTGTGCAGCGTGTCAATACTAAAAGTGAAGGTGTAGTTGATATCTTTGGTGATAATATCTGTAGTAATCATAAAAAAAAACACTTAAGAAATAAAGAATTAAAATTACAAATAATATTCTATTAAGATATGAGTTACAATAACATGATTTGCAATAGTAATAATATCAATAATATATGCACAATACACACAGATTAGACTATCAGGTCTGTGTTTTACAAAAACATTAGTATTGCAGCCAATGTGAGTCTGTGGGATTTATAAACAGACAAAATATGATTTGAAATGTTATTTTAATGATTTTATTAAGTTTAAACAATATTTCAAATGGAAAAAAAAATGAAAAATAATATTTTAGTGAGCAGAATGAACCAATGAGTGTTCTTCTTCTGGTGGTTAAAATGTAAATGAAAACAATAATACTTAAACAATAATACTTAATACACTAACCATGCTTGAACACACACATGCACACACATTTTGTTGTAGATGGAGATATTTAAAATAAAAGATAGGTAACAAAATGATAATTGCAAATCTCCTCTGTATAACACCATTTTCAGATTTCAAATTAATCACTGAGAGGCAGAATTGTTCAAACTGAGAGCTCAGTAAAAATGAAGTGATAAACTTTGACAAAACATGACTGTGTTATAATAGGTGATTTTCATGCAAGTAATTTGATATAGTCCAAAAACTAATGCAAAATCACAGATGAAAATATTTTATTAAGTAGAATGTCCTGCAGAGGGCAGTAGAAGACCACTAATTGACTCACTTTCATTTGAAAGACTTTTTTATCCACCAGTAAAACAAAGCAGTTTCTTCATGTTCTTTCCATTAAGCATGCTTACACAGACAGACACACACACAAACACATCTACACACACACAAAGACAAATATGTTTTCAATGTTTTTAGGATGTGATATTGTGAAAATATCTTCATCTCCTCATCTTGAACAACTTTGCCTCAAGAATCACTAATGTCAATCAAACCGTTCATAATCATAATAAAAAAATAAAATATATACAAATATCATAATAAAAAAAAACATCATAATAAAAAAGATTGCTTCTTAAAGCATTTGTTTATTTCCCAATACTGAAGCGAATTAAAAGATCATGCGTAATCCTGCTGCTCCCTCTAGTGGACAACAGTGGTATTATAGCTTACATTTTACAGTTGAAGTGTTTGAATGAATGGGAATTTGTTTTTTTACTTATATCTCAGGAACCAAATGGCGAAAAATTCTGAAACTCAGAGCATAGATAGTGCTTGAGGAGCCCTGTTGAATGAGACCATCAAGGTGTTTTTGGGCGATTGGGGCTGGGAGTTATGACTGTTATAAGGCACATCTGTTCGGGCTATTATCTCTGGAATGCCCAGGGCAGATAACACCACATTTGAATCGAAGCTAGCCAAGGACGTGCCCTTTCCAACGAGCTCTTACACAATGTTCGGGGTGGTCTGGGTCGGGAGTAATGGGCGTTCAAAATCGGGGGTCCCGCGGGCTGGCGATGCGCGGGGGGCGCGCTCCCGAGGCCCGCGACGACCCGTTTCGATCAAGAGCCCGGAGAGGTCCTCACCATCAAAATTTGAGCGCGCAACGACTTTCCGTTTTCGAGTTATGAATGAATTTGTATTCGGGGGCGTGGCTTAAATGCCGTTATACTTTCGTTTCATTTCATTCACTTACTTTCGTCCATTTCCATATCTCAGTGTAACACAATTGTCAATAGTAATACTCAATAGATGAGTTTTGACAAAATGTGATTGTAAATGTTAAAATAATGATTTTATAAAGTCTAAATATGAATTGTATAACAATATTAGGGAGTAGTATGATGAAATGACAGCAGGGGGCAGTAAAATACCACTTATTGGCTTAATATGTCTTTATATTCATATAAAATCACCTTTTGAAGAAGTTAAACTTTTTTTCTGATAATTATTGATCTAGAGAGTTCAGAGAATTGTGCTGCACTGGTTTTGAACATTATGATATGAACATTATACGATAATAGATAGAAGACACCATTTACAGCAAATACAGGCAATTTACCATAGGAAATATATGGTTTTAAAGCGTTTTAACAGTTATAGCGCCAACTATGGTCCGATCTCCATAAAATTTTCCATGCTTCTTTAGCAGGTTATGACACATATGCTCATCAATTTTTGTGAAGTTCTGAGTTTTCGTTTAGGATTTATAGTTATAACTATATAGTTATAGTTTAGCAGTTTTCTGCACTAAAGCAAACCAGTTTTTCCATGTTAACTCAATCATGCATGCTTACACACACACACACACACACACACACACACACACGAAGACAAATGTTGTTGTTGTTTTTTCAATGCTATTGGGATATGTCATTATGAAAATATATTTGAATGGTCTATAAACATTTCACAAAGTCTTTGTTAGCTATTAATCAGAAGATTCAGAATTTATTCAGAAACCTAAGACTACACAAACACATTATGTTTTAGATACAGACATTTGAAATATATGATGTGATAAAACTGTCAATACTAATACTTTAACGGACGGATTTTGACTAAATGTAATTGTAAATGTTAAAATAGTGATTTTATAAATTTTAAACAGCAGGGGGCAGTAAAATACAACTTATTGGCTTAATATGCCATTATATTCATATCATTTTCACCTTTTTAACTGTTATAGAGGCAAATTTTGTCCGATCGGTCTGAAAATTTTCATGCATGTTCAGAGTGATATTTCACTGGCTTTTTAAGAAGGTCTGAGTCATTCATTAAAGAGATATAGGCTTTCGGGGACACTTGGTAAAGGCTACATTTTGAAGTGAACCTATTATATCTATCCAAATGAAGTAGTTCAACTTTTTCTGACAATTATTGACCTAGTGAGTCCAGAGAATTGTATTGCACTAGTTTTGAACATTATGATATGAGAACTATATGATCAGAGATGGAAAAGACCATTTACCACCAATACAGACAGTTTACCATAGGAAATATATGGTTTTAAAGCTTTTTAACAGTTATAGTGCCACCTTTGGTCCAATCTCCATAAAATGTTGCATGCTTGTTAATGATGTCATGTCACATATGCTCACCAACTTTTGTGAAGTTTTGAGTTTTCATTTAGGATTTATAGGCTTTTTAGTGTATTTTGCCACGCCCATTTTATAAATGACCCTTTTACAGCCATACAAATGCAAAAGTTCAACTTTTTTTTGATAATTATTGATCTAGAGAGTCCAGAGAATTGTCCTAGACTGGTCTGGTTCCGATCGGGCGAAAAACCAGGGACTAGTTCGCAAAAGTAGGTTTTTAACATATTCATGAATATTTAATGAACGGTTTGATTGACAGCAATGGTTCTAGAGGCAAAGTTGTTCAGGATGAGCAGATCTATCAAATGATATGCATTTTGTGACGATAAGTGTAACACCACGTGATTACAGAGCCATAAAACTCGTTAGCGCCAACTAGTGGCCGATTTCATTCAAAATTCTTACAGACCTTTAGGGCCATGAGTCGAACATGCCCATCGAGTTTCGTTCCGATCGGCCTCCGTTAACCTTGTCTAATAGGTGCTCAAACTTCATTGGCTGATGGCGGCCATGTTTTTTGAGATACACTAATGTCCTCATAGATATACATGGCACCTTGGACCAAGACACTGCATACCAATTTTCAAGTCAATCGGACTAACGGTCAGGTGGTTATAGCCCATTTTATGTTTTTTTCATGTTATAGCGCCACCATGTGGCCAATCGCCGCGATTTTTTTACTGTGACCTCAGATTGACCTCTTACACATGTGTACCGAGTTTGGTGAAGATACCTCATTTACTTCTGGAGTTATAGCCATTTTAGTAAAATAGGCTCCGCCTTCTTCAAACGTTTTGGCGCCCCTTAGCGACCGTGAATCGAAATTTCAACTTTTTTTCGATAATTATTGATATTCAGACTACTGTGAACATTTCTGCACTGGTTTGGTTCCGATCGGGCGAAAAACCAGGGACTAGTTCGCAAAAGTAGGTTTTGGACAAAATCCAAAATGGCGGAAAAATTTGCATACCGGAAATAAAATACCTCCTATATTTCTTGTTCGGCTTGAGCCAAGGATTCCAATGATGTATGACACTTGAAGCTGAGACAAATGGTTATTGAGATATGAGCAAAATAGTGATTTTTTTTTGTTTTTTGCGCTATAGCGCCACCTATTGGCCAATCGGGCTCATACTTTGATAACCTCTCCTCGATTTTTGTACTACCTTGTGGCCAAGTTTCAAGTCTCTAGCTCTTACGGTTTGGGCTGCACGATGCGTTTTAGCGGAGAAGAATAATAATAATAATAATAAAAATCCTTACAATTACAATAGGGTTTCAGCACTTCGTGCTTGAACCCCTAATCAGCACAATTACAATAGGGTTTCAGCATTTCATGCTTGAACCCCTAATAATAAAAATCAGTACAATTACAATAGGGTTTCAGCACTTCGTGCTTGAACCCCTAATAAAAATCCTTACAATAACAATAGGGTTTCAGCACTTCGTGCTTGAACCCCTAATAAAAATCAGTACAATTACAATAGGGTTTCAGCACTTCGTGCTTGAACCCCTAATAATAAGAACAGACGTTTTGGACAGTTATAGCGCCACCTATGGTCCGATCTTCACGAAACTTGGCATGCTTCTTCACCATGTTCTGACACATCTGCTCATCGATTTTTGTGAAGTTTGGGGTTTTCCCTTAGGTTGTATAGGCTTTTGAGTGTTTTTATGTCCCACCCCTTTCCTAAATGACCCTGTTACAGCCAGGCCAATGCAAAAGTTCAACTTTTTTTCAATAGTTATTGATCTAGAGAGTCCAGAGAATTGTCCTAGACTGGTCTGGTTCCGATTGGGTCAAAAACCAGGGACTAGTTGGCCAAAGTAGGTTTTGGACAAATTTGCCCATATAAATTTTTTTTTTGCTCGTAGGGGAATTTGGAGATAGCCATTTTGTCCGTCTGGAGCCAGGGATCACAGTGATGCTAAAATTGAGATTCTAGGACAAACTGTCTAGGAGTTATGAGCAATTTAGTAAATGTGGTCATTATAGCGCCACCTATGGGCCAATCTGGGTCATACTTTGATAGGTTCTCCCCAAATTGAGGACTACCATTTGGCCAAGTTTCAAGGTTCCAGCTCTTACGGTTTGGGCTGCAGGATGCGTTTTAGGGGAAAATAATAATAATAATAATAATTAAAGCTGCAAGCAGCATTTATCGGGGTTCAAGCAATTAAGGCCTTTAAGGCCTGTAAGCATAAAACCATCAAAAGTTATTAAGATTTATTTAGCATGCATGTAACTACTGACATAATAGATGAAAAAGACCATTTACCATAAGAAATATATGGTTTGAAAGCTTTTTAACAGTTATAGCGCCACCTTTGGTCGGATCTCCATAAAATTTGGCATGCTTATTAATGATGTTATTTCACATATCTTCACCAATTTTTGTGAAGTTCAGAGTTTTTATTTAGGATTTATAGGCTTTTTTATTTATTTTGCCCTGCCCATTTTATAAATTACCCTATTACAGCCATCCAAATGCAAAAGTTCAACTTTTTTTTGATAATTATTGATCTAGAGAGTCCAGAGAATTGTCCTAGACTGGTCTGGTTCCGATCGGGCGAAAAACCAGGGACTAGTTCGCAAAAGTAGGTTTTTAACATATTCATGAATATTTAATGAACTGTTTGATTGACAGCAATAGTTCTTGAGGCAAAGTTGTTCAAGATGAGGAGATCTATCAAATGATATGCATTTTGTGACAATAAGTGTAACACCACGTGATTACAGAGCCATTAAACTCGTTAGCGCCAACTAGTGGCCGATTTCTTTCAAAATTCTTACAGACCTTTAGGGCCATGAGTCGAATATGCCCATCGAGTTTCGTTCCGATTGGACTCCGTTAACCTTGTCTAATAGGTGCTCAAATTTCATTGGCCGATGGCGGCCATGTTTTTCAAGATACACCAATGTCCTCATAGATATACATGGCACCTTGGACCAAGACACTGCATACCAATTTTCAAGTCAATCGGACTAACGGTCAGGTGGTTATAGCCTGTTTTATGTTTTTGTCATGTTATAGCGCCACCATGTGGCCAATCGCCGCGTTTTTTTTACTGTGACCTCAGATTGACCTCTTACACATGTGTACCGAGTTTGGTGAAGATACCTCATTTACTTCTGGAGTTATAGCCATTTTAGTAAAATAGGCGCCGCCTTCTTCGAACGTTTTGGCGCCCCTTAGTGACCGTGAATCGAAATTTCAACTTTTTTTCGATAATTATTGATAATCAGACTCCAGACAACATTTCTGCACTGGTTTGGTTCCGATCGGGCGAAAAACCTAGGACTAGTTCACAAAAGTAGGTTTTGGACAAAATCCAAAATGGCGGAAAAATTTGCATACCGGAAATGAAATCCTTGAGGCCTTTTTTGTTCGGCTTGACCCAAGGATTCCAATGATATAAGACACTTGAGTCTGTGACAAACGGTTAATGAGATTTAAGCAAAAATGTGCAATTTTTTTGTTTTTTGCGCTGTAGCGCCACCTATTGGCCAATCTGGGTCATATTCTCTGAACCTCTCCTCGATTTTTGTACTACCTTCTGGCCAAGTTTCAAGTCTCTAGCCCTTACGGTTTGGGCTGCACGATGCGTTTTAGCGGAGAAGAAAAATAATAATAATTAAAGCTGCAAGCAGCATTTATCGGGGTTCAAGCAATTAAGGCCTTTAAGGCCTTTAAGCATAAAAGCATCAAAAGTTATTAAGATTTATTTAGCAAGCATGTAACTACTGACATAATAGATGAAAAAGACCATTTACCATAGGAAATATATGGTTTTAAAGCTTTTTAACAGTTATAGCGCCACCTTTGGTCCAATCTCCATAAAATTTTGCATGCTTGTTAATGATGGTATGTCACATATGCTCACCAATTTTTGTGAAGTTCTGAGTTTTTGTTTAGGATTTATAGGCTTTTGATTGCATTTTGCCACGCCCATTTTATAAATGACCCTATTACAGCAATCCAAATGCAAAAGTTCAACTTTTTTTTGATAATTATTGATCTAGAGAGTCCAGAGAATTGTCCTAGACTGGTCTGGTTCCGATCGGGCGAAAAACCTAGGACTAGTTCGCAAAAGTAGGTTTTTAACATATTCATGAATATTTAATGAACTGTTTGATTGACAGCAATGGTTCTAGAGGCAAAGTTGTTCAGCATGAGCAGATCTATCATATGATATGCATTTTGTGACGATAAGTGTAACACCACGGGATTACAGAGCCACAAAACTCGTTAGCGCCAACTAGTGGCCGATTTCTTTCAAAATTCTTACAGACCTCTAGGGGCTTGAGCCGAACATGCCCACTGAGTTTTGTTCCGATCGGCCTCCGTTAACCTTGTCTAATAGGTGCTCAAACTTCATTGGCCGATAGCGGCCATGTTTTTTGAGATACACCAATGTCCTCATAGACATACATGGCACCTTGGACCAAGACACTGCATACCAATTTTCAAGTCAATCGGACTAACGGTCAGGTGGTTATAGCCTGTTTTATGTTTTTTTCATATTATAGCGCCACCATGAGGCCAATCACCGCGATTTTTTTACTGTGACCTCAACTTGAGCTCATACATATGTGTACCGAGTTTGGTGAAAATATCTCATTTCGTTCACGAGTTATAGCCATTTTCGTATAATTAGCTCCGCCTCCTGCGAACGTTTTGATACCCCTTAGCAACCGTGGATCGAAATTTTACATTTTTTTCGATAATTATTGATCTTCAGACTCCTGTGAATATTTCTGCACTGGTTTGGTTCCGATCGGGCGAAAAACCAGGGACTAGTTCGCAAAAGTAGGTTTTGGACTAAATCCAAAATGGAGGAAAAATTTGCATACCGGAAATGAAATCCTTGAGGCCTTTTTTGTTCGGCTTGACCCAAGGATTCCAAAGATATAAGACACTTGAGTCTGTGACAAAGGGTTGATGAGATTTAAGCAAAAATATGCAATTTTTTTGTTTTTTGCACTGTAGCGCCACCTATTGGCCAATCTAGCTCATATTCTCTGAACCTCTCCTCGATTTTTGTACTACCTTCTGGCCAAGTTTCAAGTCTCTAGCACTTACGGTTTAGGCTGCACGATGCGTTTTACGGCAGAATAATAATAATAATAATAAAAATCAGCACAATTACAATAGGGTTTCAGCATTTCATGCTTGAACCCCTAAAAATCAGTACAATTACAATAGGGTTTCAGCACTTCGTGCTTGAACCCCTAATAAGAAGAGACGTTTTGGACAGTTATAGCGCCACCTATTGTCCGATCTTCACGAAACTTGGCATGCTTCTTCACCATGTTCTGACACATATGCTCATCGATTTTTGTGAAGTTTGGGGTTTTCCCTTAGGTTGTATAGGCTTTTGAGTGTTTTTATGTCCCACCCCTTTCCTAAATGACCCTGTTACAGCCAGGCCAATGCAAAAGTTCAACTTTTTTTCAATAATTATTGATCTAGAGAGTCCAGAGAATTGTCCTAGACTGGTCTGGTTCCGATTGGGTCAAAAACCAGGGACTAGTTGGCCAAAGTAGGTTTTGGACAAATTTGCCCATAACAATTTTTTTTTTTGCTCGTAGGGGAATTTGGAGATAGCCATTTTGTCCGTCTGGAGCCAGGGATCACAGTGATGCTAAAATTGAGATTCTAGGACAAACTGTCTAGGAGTTATGAGCAATTTAGTAAATGTGGTCATTATAGCTCCACCTATGGGCCAATCTGGGCCATACTTTGATAGGTTCTCCCCAAATTGAGGACTACCATCTGGCAAAGTTTCAAGGTTCCAGGTCTTACGGTTTGGGCTGCACGGTGCGTTTTAGCGGAGAAGAAAAATAATAATAAAAATCAGTACAATTACAATAGGGTTTCAGCACTTCGTGCTTGAACCCCTAATAAGAAGAGACGTTTTGGACAGTTATAGCGCCACCTATTGTCCGATCTTCACGAAACTTGGCATGCTTCTTCACCATGTTCTGACACATATGCTCATCGATTTTTGTGAAGTTTGGGGTTTTCCCTTAGGTTGTATAGGCTTTTGAGTGTTTTTATGTCCCACCCCTTTCCTAAATGACCCTGTTACAGCCAGGCCAATGCAAAAGTTCAACTTTTTTTCAATAATTATTGATCTAGAGAGTCCAGAGAATTGTCCTAGACTGGTCTGGTTCCGATTGGGTCAAAAACCAGGGACTAGTTGGCCAAAGTAGGTTTTGGACAAATTTGCCCATAACAATTTTTTTTTTTGCTCGTAGGGGAATTTGGAGATAGCCATTTTGTCCGTCTGGAGCCAGGGATCACAGTGATGCTAAAATTGAGATTCTAGGACAAACTGTCTAGGAGTTATGAGCAATTTAGTAAATGTGGTCATTATAGCTCCACCTATGGGCCAATCTGGGCCATACTTTGATAGGTTCTCCCCAAATTGAGGACTACCATCTGGCAAAGTTTCAAGGTTCCAGGTCTTACGGTTTGGGCTGCACGGTGCGTTTTAGCGGAGAAGAAAAATAATAATAAAAATCAGTACAATTACAATAGGGTTTCAGCACTTCGTGCTTGAACCCCTAATTAAAGCTGCAAGCAGCATTTAGCGGGGTTCAAGCATTTAGGGTCTTTAAGCACATAAGGCAGTTTAGTGAGTTGTCTGAGTTTTTGTTTAGGATTTACAGGCTTTTGAGTGTTTTTTGCCATACCCATTTTCTAAATGATCCTGTTATGGCTACCCAATGGATAAAGTTAAAGTTTTTTATATAATTAATAATCTAGAGCTTCCAGAGAATTGTACTGCACTGGTATATTTCCGATCGGGCGAAAAACCTAGGACTAGTTCGCAAAAGTAGGTTTTTAACATAATCGCAAGTATTTAATGAACAAATTGATTGACAGCAGTAGTTCTTGAGGCAAAGTTGTTCAGTATGAGGAGATCTATCAAATGATATGCATCACATGATTACATAGCCGTAAAACCTGTTAGCATCAACTAGTGGCTGATTTTTCAAAATTCTTACAGACCTCTAGGGCCACGAGTCGAACATGCCCATCGAGTTTCGTTCTGATCGGCCTCCGTTAAGAGCAAACTAACAGCTTTGAATTAAAATGGTGAGGTATCCTGTTGTAAACATCAACCATGCCTGTTGACAGTTTTGTGGGAAGGGAATGAAAAGTTCTCAAATCCACAGCACAGCCTCAGACATAACATTTATATCCATGATCTGCCATTTTCACTATTGTCCTTGCTTGCTTCTTCACAATACCTGCAGATCTTCTGATGATTCGGCTGTGCAGGTCCACATTAACACTGCCTGGCCTAGAACATGGACTGGAAAATGCAAATTTGGGGGGTATAAATATTAATGATCCTGACTCCAACGTCACAGTCGGTGTTATGGTGGGATTCACTCATTTTTCAGCGGTCTTTTGCAAACAGGAGATTTACACATGAAGGAGGAAACAATGGTGTTTGAGGCTCACGGTATGTCAGTTCCATGTCCAGAACTCTTATCATTCAACTATGCCAAGATAAATACAGTTTTCAATTGTATGGCACCTGTAAAATAGATGATTAGTAATGTAATGCTTACTTGGAGTCTGAAATGGCTTTAACAAAAGAAGAAAAATATTCTTAGATTTCTGTTCATTCTAATCATGTACAAATAAAGTAGCACAGTAAGATTACATTTATTTGAATGCATTAGTGAGTGTGTGATTGTGCTGTGTGTGCAGCGTGTCAATACTAAAAGTGAAGGTGTAGTTGATATCTTTGGTGATAATATCTGTAGTAATCATAAAAAAACAATTAAGAAATAAAGAATTAAAATTACAAATAATATTCTATTAAGATATGAGTTACAATAACATGATTTGCAATAGTAATAATATCAATAATATATGCACAATACACACAGATTAGACTATCAGGTCTGTGTTTTACAAAAACATTAGTATTGCAGCCAATGTGAGTCTGTGGGATTTATAAACAGACAAAATATGATTTGAAATGTTATTTTAATGATTTTATTAAGTTTAAATAATATTTCAAATGGAAAAAAAATGAAATATAATATTTTAGTGAGCAGAATGAACCAATGAGTGTTCTTCATCTGGTGGTTAAAATGTAAATGAAAACAATAATACTTAATACACTAACCATGCTTGAACACACACATGCACACACATTTTGTTGTAGATGGAGATATTTAAAATAAAAGATAGGTAACAAAATGATAATTGCAAATCTCCTCTGTATAACACCATTTTCAGATTTCAAATTAATCACTGAGAGGCAGAATTGTTCAAACTGAGAGCTCAGTACAAATGAAGTGATAAACTTTGACAAAACATGACTGTGTTATAATAGGTGATTTTCATGCAAGTAATTTGATATAGTCCAAAAACTAATGCAAAAGCACAGATGAAAATATTTTATTAAGTAGAATGTCCTGCAGAGGGCAGTAGAAGACCACTAATTGACTCACTTTCATTTGAAAGACTTTTTTATCCACCAGTAAAACAAAGCAGTTTCTCCATGTTCTTTCCATTAAGCATGCTTACACACACAGACACACACACAAACACAAACACATCCACACACACACACACACACACACACACACACACACAAAGACAAATATGTTTTCAATGTTTTTAGGATGTGATATTGTGAAAATATCTTCATCTCCTCATCTTGAACAACTTTGCCTCAAGAATCACTAATGTCAATCAAACCGTTCATAATCATAATAAAAAAATAAAATATATACAAATATCATAATAAAAAAAACATCATAATAAAAAAGATTGCTTCTTAAAGCATTTGTTTATTTCCCAATACTGAAGCGAATTAAAAGATCATGCGTAATCCTGCTGCTCCCTCTAGTGGACAACAGTGGTATTATAGCTTACATTTTACAGTTGAGGTGTTTGAATGAATGAATGGGAATTTGTTTTATTACTTATATCTCAGGAACCAAAAGGCGAAAAATTCTGAAACTCAGAGCATAGATAGTGCTTGAGGAGCCCCGTTGAATGAGACCATCAAGGTGTTTTTGGGCGATTGGGGCTGGGAGTTATGACTGTTATAAGGCATATCTGTTCGGGCTATTATCTCTGGAATGCCCAGGGCAGATAACACCACATTTGAATCGAAGCTAGCCAAGGACGTGCCCTTTCCAACGAGCTCTTACACAATGTTCGGGGTGGTCTGGGTCGGCAGTAATGGCCGTTCAAAATCGGGGGTCCCGCGGGCTGGCGATGCGCGGGGGGCGCGCTCCCGAGGCCCGCGACGACACGTTTCGATCAAGAGCCCGGAGAGGTCCTCACCATCAAAATTTGAGCGCGCAACGACTTTCCGTTTTCGAGTTATGAATGAATTTGTATTCGGGGGCGTGGCTTAAATGCCGTTATACTTTCGTTTCATTTCATTCACTTACTTTCGTCCATTTCCATATCTCAGTGTAACACAATTGTCAATAGTAATACTCAATAGATGAGTTTTGACAAAATGTGATTGTAAATGTTAAAATAATGATTTTATAAAGTCTAAATATGAATTTTATAACAATATTAGGGAGTAGTATGATGAAATGACAGCAGGGGGCAGTAAAATACCACTTATTGGCTTAATATGTCATTATATTCATATAAAATCACCTTTTGAAGAAGTTAAACTTTTTTTCTGATAATTATTGATCTAGAGAGTTCAGAGAATTGTGCTGCACTGGTTTTGAACATTATGATATGAACATTATACGATAATAGATAGAAGACACCATTTACAGCAAATACAGGCAATTTACCATAGGAAATATATGGCTTTAAAGCATTTTAACAGTTATAGCGCCACCTATGCTCCGATCTCCATAAAAATGTCCATGCTTCTTTAGCATGTTATGTCACATATGCTCATCAATTTTTGTGAAGTTCTGAGTTTTCATTTAGGATTTATAGGCTTTTTAGTGTATTTTGCCACGCCCATTTTCTAAATGACCCTATTACAGCCATCCAAATGCAAAAGTTCAACTTTTTTTCGATAATTATTGATCTAGAGAGTCCAGAGAATTACCCTAGACTGGTCTGGTTCTGATCGGGCAAAAAACCAGGGACTAGTTCGCAAAAGTAGGTTTTTAACATGTTTGCGAATATTTAATGAACAGTTTGATTGACAGTAGTGGTTCTTGAGGCAAAGTTGTTCAGCATGAGCAGATCTATCAAATGATATGCATAATGTGACAATAAGTTTAACACCACGTGATTACAGAGCCATAAAACTCGTTAGCGCCAACTAGTGGCCGATTTCTTTCAAAAATCTTACATACCTCTAGGGCCATGAGTTGAACATGCCCATCGAGTTTTGTTCCGATCGGCCTCCGTTAACCTTGTCTAATAGGTGCTCAACTTCATTGGCCGATGGCGGCCATGTTTTTCGAGATACGCCAATGTCATCATAGATATACATGGCACCCTGGACCATGAGACTGCATACCAATTTTCAAGTCAATTGGACTAACGGTCAGGTGGTTATAGCCCTTTTCATGTTTTTTTCATGTTATAACGCCACCTAGTGTTCAATCGTCGCGATTTTTTTACTGTGACCCCAGATTGAACTCATACACATGTGTTCCGAGTTTGGTGAAAATATCTAATTTCGTTCATGAGTTATAACCATTTTAGTAAACTGGCTCCGCCTCCTGCGAACGTTTTGACGCCCCTTAGCAACCGTGGATCGAAATTTCAACTTTTTTTCGATAATTACTGATAATCAGACTCCAGAGAACATTTCTGCACTGGTTTGGTTCCGATTGGCCAAAAAAACCCTCTACTAGTTTGCAAAAGTAGGTTTTAGACAAAATTCAAAATGGCGGAAAAATTTGCATACCGGAAATGAAATTGAAGATATACATTTTGTCCGTCTTGAGACAAGGATTACAGTGATATAAGACACTTGAGTCTGTGACAAAGGGTTAAGGAGATTTAAGCAAAACCGTGATTTTTTTTGGTTTTTGGCACTATAGCGCCACCTATGGGCCAATCGGGGTCATACTCTCTGAACCTCTCCTCGATTTTTGTACTACCTTCTGGCCAAGTTTCAAGTCTCTAGCACTTACGGTTTGGGCTGCACGATGCGTTTTACGGCAGAAGAATAATAATAATAATAAAAATCAGTACAATTACAATAGGGTTTCAGCACTTCGTGCTTGAACCCCTAATAAAAATCCTTACAATTACAATAGGGTTTCAGCATTTCATGCTTGAACCCCTAATAATAAAAATCAGTACAATTACAATAGGGTTTCAGCACTTCGTGCTTGAACCCCTAATAATAAGAACAGACGTTTTGGACAGTTATAGCGCCACCTATGGTCCGATCTTCACGAAACTTGGCATGCTTCTTCACCATGTTCTGACACATCTGCTCATCGATTTTTGTGAAGTTTGGGGTTTTCCCTTAGGTTGTATAGGCTTTTGAGTGTTTTTATGTCCCACCCCTTTCCTAAATGACCCTGTTACAGCCAGGCCAATGCAAAAGTTCAACTTTTTTTCAATAGTTATTGATCTAGAGAGTCCAGAGAATTGTCCTAGACTGGTCTGGTTCCGATTGGGTCAAAAACCAGGGACTAGTTGGCCAAAGTAGGTTTTGGACAAATTTGCCCATATAAATTTTTTTTTTGCTCGTAGGGGAATTTGGAGATAGCCATTTTGTCCGTCTGGAGCCAGGGATCACAGTGATGCTAAAATTGAGATTCTAGGACAAACTGTCTAGGAGTTATGAGCAATTTAGTAAATGTGGTCATTATAGCGCCACCTATGGGCCAATCTGGGTCATACTTTGATAGGTTCTCCCCAAATTGAGGACTACCATTTGGCCAAGTTTCAAGGTTCCAGCTCTTACGGTTTGGGCTGCAGGATGCGTTTTAGGGGAAAATAATAATAATAATAATAATTAAAGCTGCAAGCAGCATTTATCGGGGTTCAAGCAGTTAAGGCCTTTAAGGCCTTTAAGCACAAAAGCATCAAAAGTTATTAGTTTTATTAAGCAAGCATGTAACCACTGACATAATAGATGAAAAAGACAATTTACAGCCAATACAGGCAATGTACCATAGGAAATATATGGTTTTAAAGCTTTTTAACAGTTATAGCGACACCTATGGTCCGATCTCCATAAAATTGTTTACTGTGACCTCAAATTGAACCCATACACATGTGTACTGAGTTTGGTGAAGATATCTCATTTACTTCTTGAGTTATAGCCATTTTAGTAAAATAGGCTCCTCCCACAACAATTTACCACATTCTAGTATTATTTACTATGATTCTAGCATGATTTGCCATATTCTAGCAGGATTTACCATGATATACTACATTCTAGTATGATTTACCATACATTCTAGTATGATTTACCATTGTTTACTGTGATTCTAGCATGGTTCACCATAGTTTATCATGATTTATCATAGTTTACCATGATTTACCCTGTTCTAGCAACGTTTACCATGATTTACCATGTTCTAGCATGATGTACCATGATATACCATGTTCTAGAATGATGTACCAGGATTATAGTATGATTTACCTTGATACACCACATTCTAGTATTATTTACTATGATTTACCATGTTTTTAGCGTGATTTACCATGATTTACCACATTGTTAGCAATTATGTGAAGTTAGGTTTCTGAATAAATTCTGAATAATCTGATTAATAGTTTACAAAGACTTTGTGAAGTGTTTATAGACCATTCAAATATATTTTCATAATGACATATCCCAATAGCATTGAAAAAACAACATTTGTGTGTGTGTGTGTGTGTGTGTGTGTGTGTGATCTGTCTGAAAATGTTCATGCATGTTTAGAGTGATATTTCACATGTTCTGACTTGTTTTTAAGAAGGTCTGAGCATCTTAAAAGATATAAGCTTTCGGGGACACTTGGTCAAGGCCACGTATTGAAGTGACCCTATTATAGTCATCCAAATGAAGTAGTTCAACTTTTTCTGATAATTATTGATCTAGAGAGTCCAGAGAATTGTACTGCACTAGTTTTGAACATTATGATATGAAAATTATTTGATCATAGATGAAACAGACCATTTGCAGCCAATACAGGCAATTTACCATAGGAAATATATGGTTTTAAAGCTTTTTAACAATTATAGCGCCAACTATGGTCCGATCTCCATAAAATTTGGCATGCTTGTTAAAGATGTTATGGCACATATTCCCACCAATTTTTGTGAAGTTCTGAGTTTTCATTTATGATTTATAGGCTTTTTAGTGCATTTTGCCACACCCATTTTCTTTATGACCCTATTATAGCCATGCGCAAAATGCAAAAGTTCAACTTTTTTTTGATAATTATTGATCTAGAGAGTCCATAGAATTGTCCTAGACTGGTCTGGTTCCGATCGGGCGAAAAACCTAGGACTAGTTCGCAAAAGTAGGTTTTTAACATATTCGCGAATAATTAATGAACGGTTTGATTGACAGCAATGGTTCTTGAGGCAAAGTTGTTCAGCATGAGCAGATCTATTAAATGATATGCATTTTGTGACAATAAGTGTAACACCACGTGATTACAGAGCCATAAAACTCGTTAGCGCCAACTAGTGGCCGATTTCTTTCAAAATTCTTACAGACCTCTAGGGCCATGAGTCGAACATGCCCACCGAGTTTCGTTCCGATCGGCCTCCGTTAACCTTGTCTAATAGGTGCTCAAACTTCATTGGCCGATGGCGGCCATGTTTTTTGAGATACACCAATGTCCTCATAGACATACATGGGGCCTTGGACCAAGACACTGCATGCCAATTTTCAAGTCAATCGGACTAACGGTCAGGTGGTTATAGCCTGTTTTATGTTTTTTTCATGTTATAGCGCCACCATGTGGCCAATCGCCACGATTTTTTTACTGTGACCTCAGATTGACCTCTTACATATACGTACCAAGTTTGGTGAAGATACCTCATTCATTTCTGGAGTTATAGCTGTTTTAGTACAATAGGCTCCTCCCACAACATACATTTTGGCGCCCCTTAGCGACCGTGAATCGAAATTTCGACTTTTTTTCGATAATTATTGATATTCAGACTCCAGAGAACATTTCTGCACTGGTTTGGTTCCGATCGGACGAAAAACCTAGGACTAGTTCGCAAAAGTAGGTTTATAACAAAATTCAAAATGGCGGAAAAATTTGCATACCGGAAATGAAATCGGAGATATACGTTTTGTTCTTCAAGTGTCCAGCTTTCCAATGATATAAGACACTTGAGTCTACGACATACGGTCTAGGAGTTATGAACAGTTTCGCGCTTTTGGTTGCTATAGCGCCACCTATGGGCCAATCGGGGTCATACTCTCTGAACCTCTCCTCGATTTTTGTACTACCATCTGGCAAAGTTTCAAGGTTCCAGCTCATACGGTTTGGGCTGCACGATGCGTTTTAGCGGAGAAGAAAAATAATAATAAAAATCAGTACAATTACAATAGGGTTTCAGCACTTCGTGCTTGAACCCCTAATAATAAAAATCAGTACAATTACAATAGGGTTTCAGCACTTCGTGCTTGAACCCCTAATAATAAGAACAGACGTTTTGGACAGTTATAGCGCCACCTATGGTCCGATCTTCACGAAACTTGGCATGCTTCTTCACCATGTTCTGACACATCTGCTCATCGATTTTTGTGAAGTTTGGGGTTTTCCCTTAGGTTGTATAGGCTTTTGAGTGTTTTTATGTCCCACCCCTTTCCTAAATGACCCTGTTACAGCCAGGCCAATGCAAAAGTTCAACTTTTTTTCAATAGTTATTGATCTAGAGAGTCCAGAGAATTGTCCTAGACTGGTCTGGTTCCGATTGGGTCAAAAACCAGGGACTAGTTGGCCAAAGTAGGTTTTGGACAAATTTGCCCATATAAATTTTTTTTTTGCTCGTAGGGGAATTTGGAGATAGCCATTTTGTCCGTCTGGAGCCAGGGATCACAGTGATGCTAAAATTGAGATTCTAGGACAAACTGTCTAGGAGTTATGAGCAATTTAGTAAATGTGGTCATTATAGCGCCACCTATGGGCCAATCTGGGTCATACTTTGATAGGTTCTCCCCAAATTGAGGACTACCATTTGGCCAAGTTTCAAGGTTCCAGCTCTTACGGTTTGGGCTGCAGGATGCGTTTTAGGGGAAAATAATAATAATAATAATAATAATAAAAATCAGTACAATTACAATAGGGTTTCAGCACTTCGTGCTTGAACCCCTAATAATAAGAACAGACGTTTTGGACAGTTATAGCGCCACCTATGGTCCGATCTTCACGAAACTTGGCATGCTTCTTCACCATGTTCTGACACATCTGCTCATCGATTTTTGTGAAGTTTGGGGTTTTCCCTTAGGTTGTATAGGCTTTTGAGTGTTTTTATGTCCCACCCCTTTCCTAAATGACCCTGTTACAGCCAGGCCAATGCAAAAGTTCAACTTTTTTTCAATAGTTATTGATCTAGAGAGTCCAGAGAATTGTCCTAGACTGGTCTGGTTCCGATTGGGTCAAAAACCAGGGACTAGTTGGCCAAAGTAGGTTTTGGACAAATTTGCCCATATACATTTTTTTTTTGCTCGTAGGGGAATTTGGAGATAGCCATTTTGTCCGTCTGGAGCCAGGGATCACAGTGATGCTAAAATTGAGATTCTAGGACAAACTGTCTAGGAGTTATGAGCAATTTAGTAAATGTGGTCATTATAGCGCCACCTATGGGCCAATCTGGGTCATACTTTGATAGGTTCTCCCCAAATTGAGGACTACCATTTGGCCAAGTTTCAAGGTTCCAGCTCTTACGGTTTGGGCTGCAGGATGCGTTTTAGGGGAAAATAATAATAATAATAATAATAATAAAAATCAGTACAATTACAATAGGGTTTCAGCACTTCGTGCTTGAACCCCTAATAATAAGAACAGACGTTTTGGACAGTTATAGCGCCACCTATGGTCCGATCTTCACGAAACTTGGCATGCTTCTTCACCATGTTCTGACACATCTGCTCATCGATTTTTGTGAAGTTTGGGGTTTTCCCTTAGGTTGTATAGGCTTTTGAGTGTTTTTATGTCCCACCCCTTTCCTAAATGACCCTGTTACAGCCAGGCCAATGCAAAAGTTCAACTTTTTTTCAATAGTTATTGATCTAGAGAGTCCAGAGAATTGTCCTAGACTGGTCTGGTTCCGATTGGGTCAAAAACCAGGGACTAGTTGGCCAAAGTAGGTTTTGGACAAATTTGCCCATATAAATTTTTTTTTTGCTCGTAGGGGAATTTGGAGATAGCCATTTTGTCCGTCTGGAGCCAGGGATCACAGTGATGCTAAAATTGAGATTCTAGGACAAACTGTCTAGGAGTTATGAGCAATTTAGTAAATGTGGTCATTATAGCGCCACCTATGGGCCAATCTGGGTCATACTTTGATAGGTTCTCCCCAAATTGAGGACTACCATTTGGCCAAGTTTCAAGGTTCCAGCTCTTACGGTTTGGGCTGCAGGATGCGTTTTAGGGGAAAATAATAATAATAATAATAATAATAAAAATCAGTACAATTACAATAGGGTTTCAGCACTTCGTGCTTGAACCCCTAATAATAAGAACAGACGTTTTGGACAGTTATAGCGCCACCTATGGTCCGATCTTCACGAAACTTGGCATGCTTCTTCACCATGTTCTGACACATCTGCTCATCGATTTTTGTGAAGTTTGGGGTTTTCCCTTAGGTTGTATAGGCTTTTGAGTGTTTTTATGTCCCACCCCTTTCCTAAATGACCCTGTTACAGCCAGGCCAATGCAAAAGTTCAACTTTTTTTCAATAGTTATTGATCTAGAGAGTCCAGAGAATTGTCCTAGACTGGTCTGGTTCCGATTGGGTCAAAAACCAGGGACTAGTTGGCCAAAGTAGGTTTTGGACAAATTTGCCCATATAAATTTTTTTTTTGCTCGTAGGGGAATTTGGAGATAGCCATTTTGTCCGTCTGGAGCCAGGGATCACAGTGATGCTAAAATTGAGATTCTAGGACAAACTGTCTAGGAGTTATGAGCAATTTAGTAAATGTGGTCATTATAGCGCCACCTATGGGCCAATCTGGGTCATACTTTGATAGGTTCTCCCCAAATTGAGGACTACCATTTGGCCAAGTTTCAAGGTTCCAGCTCTTACGGTTTGGGCTGCAGGATGCGTTTTAGGGGAAAATAATAATAATAATAATAATAATAAAAATCAGTACAATTACAATAGGGTTTCAGCACTTCGTGCTTGAACCCCTAATAATTAAAGCTGCAAGCAGCATTTATCGGGGTTCAAGCATTTAAGGCCTTTAAGCACATAAGCATTTAAGACATTAAGTTTTATTTAGGAAGCTTTTAACCACTAAAATAATAGATGGTAAAGTCCATTTACAGCCAATACAGGCAATTTACCATAGGAAATATATGGTTTTCAAAGCTTTTTAACAGTTATAGCGCCACCTATAGTCCGATCTCCATAAAACTTTGCATGCTCCTTCACCTTGTTATGCCACATATGCCCACCAATTTTCGTGAAGTTTTGAGTTTTCCTTTAGGATTTATAGGCTTTTGAGTGTATTTTGCCACGCCCATTTTGTAAATTACCCTGTTATAGCCAATCAAATGCAAAAGTTCTACTTTTTTTTGATAATTATTTATCTAGAGAGTCCAGAGAATTGTCCTAGATTGGTCTGGTTCCGATTGGGCGAAAAACCAGGGACTAGTTCGCAAAAGTAGGTTTTTAACATATTCGTGAATATTTAATGAACGGTTTGATTGACAGCATTGGTTCTTGAGGCAAAGTTGTTCAGCATGAGCAGATCTATCAAATGATATGCATTTTGTGACGATAAGTGTAACACCACGTGATTACAGAGCCGTAAAACTCGTTAGCGCCAACTAGTGGCCGATTTCTTTCAAAATTCTTACAGACCTCTAGGGCCATGAGTCAAACATGCCCATCGAGTTTCGTTCCGATCGGCCTCCGTTAACCTTGTCTAATAGGTGCTCAAACTTCATTGGCCGATGGCGGCCATGTTTTTTGAGATACGCCAATGTCCTCATAGACATACATGACACCTTGGACCAAGACACTGCATACCAATTTTCAAGTCAATCGGACTAACGGTCAGGTGGTTATAGCCTGTTTTAGGTTTTTTTCATGTTATAGCACCACCATGTGGCCAATCGCCGCGATTTTTTTACTGTGAACTCATGTTGACCTCTTACACATGTGTACCGAGTTTGGTGAAGATACCTCATTTACTTCCGGAGTTATAGCCATTTTAGTAAAATAGGCTCCTCCCACAACATACATTTTGGCGCCCCTTAGCAACCGTGGATCAAAATTTCAACTTTTTTTCGATAATTATTGATATTCAGACTCCAGAGAACATTTCTGCACTGGTTTGGTTCCGATCGGGCGAAAAACCTAGGACTAGTTCGTAAAAGTAGGTTTTTGACAAAATTCAAAATGGCGGAAAAATTTGCATACCGGAAATGAAATCGGAGATATACGTTTTGTCCGTCTTGAGCCAATGATTACAGTGATATAAGACACTTGAGTCTACGACAAACCGTCTAGGAGTTATTAGCGATTTCATACTTTTGCTTACTATAGCGCCACCTATTGGCCAATCGGGGTCATAATTTGTTAACCTCTCCTCGATTTTTGTACTACCATCTGGCAAAGTTTCAAGGTTCCAGCTCTTACGGTTTGGGCTGCACGATGCGTTTTACGGCAGAAGAAAAATAATAAAAATCAGCACAATTACAATAGGGTTTCAGCACTTCGTGCTTGAACCCCTAATAATAAAAATCAGTACAATTACAATAGGGTTTCAGCACTTCGTGCTTGAACCCCTAAAAATCCTTACAATAACAATAGGGTTTCAGCACTTCGTGCTTGAACCCCTAATAATAATCCTAACGAAAACAATAGGGCCTTCGCCCCTTCAGGGCTTGGGCCCTAATAATAATAATCCTAACGAAAACAAT
>NW_028175484.1:15000-17500 GCF_951802725.1 Rutilus rutilus | reverse complement strand
GGAGGCTCCGGGGCTAAAGCAGAGAGAAAGAGAAAGGAAAAAGAAAGTGAGGAGAGCGGAACCTGGAAAGGAGATGGCGATGAGGGGCTCGAGGTGTGAAGATGGAGAAGCGGAGACAGCGAATGGTGATGGAGAGAGTCAGGAAGCTGGCGGTGCGAAAAGGCAAAGTGAAAAGCTGCAGGTAGAGGAGTGTGGAGGGGTGCCAGAGAGTCTAGTGTCAATTGATGAAGAGGATATGGACACAAGTGAAGGGAAAAGGGTGCAGAAGAAGAGGAAGAAGAAAGATCTGAAGGAGCATACGGCAGAAAGTAAGTGCTTGGATTTACCAAAATGAGTTTGTCTATGCTTAAAATTTTGATACTTGTTATGTGGGGCATCCTGAACATTGCCTGTCTAAACAGCAATGGATTAAGAGACATGAACAAGTTTGAGAAAATTAAAGGTTTTTTAAAAGCGGATATACTGTGTTTGCAAGAAACTCATTGGTCTGATGAAATGATGGACAACATAAAAAAGAGGTGGGAAGGTGACATTATAGTGAATCATGGGTCTGTAAAATCCTGTGGAGTGGCAACCTTGATAAAAAGAGATAGACTAAACAATGTGAAGCAAATATATAAAGATGGTAATGGGAGACTGTTAGTGACTGAATTTGTGTTTCAAAATGAACTCTTCAGGCTGATAAACATTTATGCTCCCAACATAGAAATTGAAAGAAAGGAAGTTTTCAGAGAAATCAAGACATTGTGTAAAGGAAACTTCATAGTTGTTGGTGATTTTAATGTATGGTGCACAAGGCTGGATGCGTCTAGTAGTGCGAACTTTAAGTCTGATGCATCCAGAAAGTATTTGATTGAATGGATGCAGAATGAGGACATTGTGGATGTATGGAGGGATGAGAATCCCTACAAAAAAGACTTTTCGAGAAGGCAATTGGTGATGGGTGTTTTAAAACAAAGTCGTATTGATTTATGTTTAGCTAAAAGGGAAATGTTAAAATATGTAAAAAATGTGAAATATAAGTTTGTGGGAGTAAGTGATCATGCGATGATGATGGTAAAGATGGGTGTAAATGAGGAGGTGAGAGGGGGAGGAATGTGGGCTTTGAACGCAGACTTGCTAAAAGAAGAGGCATACAAAGAAAACATCAGAAAATGTATTGTTTATGAAATGGAAAATGTTTTATTTGAAGAAAATGTATGTGTGTGGTGGGAAAAAATGAAAGGGATAATTAAAAAAAGAAGCATTAGATATGCAAAGCAAAGGGATTTTAAGAGAAGGTGTAAGTTTGAGGCAATGGAAAATGAGTTGAAGAGGGAAGCAGAAAAAATAGAAAGTAATCCCGAGCAAGACAAAGAACGTTTTCTACAGATAAGAGCAGAAATAGAGGAATATGAAAGAGAAAAAAGTAAAGGTGCTATAATAAGGAGTAGAGCGCAGTATGCGTTAGAGGGGGAAAGAAGCACAAAGTTTTTTCTAAACCTAGAAAAGAAAAAGCAAAGGAAAAAGTATATAACAGAGCTGGAAAATGAAAAAGGGGATAAGATCACGGATTATGTGGAAATAATAAGACAAGTAGAAATATTTTATAAGAATCTGTTTAAGAAAGAAGGGGTAAAACAAGAGTATGTGGAGGAAGTGTTGAGTTCTGTGAGTGCGAGGTTAAGTGAAAGTGAGAAAAATTTATGTGAAGGTGATATAGGTATTGTAGAGATAAAAGAAGCAATAAAACAGACTAAGAAAAATAAAAGTCCGGGCTCAGACGGCTTAACGCATGAATTTTATAAGACCTTTGAAGAGATTGTAGCACCAATTTTATGGAGGGTTTTTAGAAATATGGAAGAGAGAGGGGAAATGCCAGAGTCAATGGGATTGGGGGTAATCACAATATTATATAAAAATAAAGGAAGTCCACTAAAATTAGAGAATTACAGACCACTGAGTCTTTTAAATACCGATTACAAAATACTGACAAAAGTAATGGCTAACAGGATAAAAGAGGTAGTAGGTTCAATCATATCACCAAGTCAAGCATACAGTATAAAGGGTAGGGATATTTCAGATACAATTTGCACCATAAGGGACGTAGTAGAAGCGTTGGGGAAAGATGGGAAAGGAGGATTGCTTTTATCTATTGACTTGAATAAGGCTTTTGACAGGGTGGAGCACAGCTTCATAGAGCAGACAATGGAGAGATTTGGGTTTGGGGAGAGAATGCTGAAATGGATAAAGTTAATATATGCAAACGCGAGAAGTTGTGTAAAAGTCAATGGGGTTTTAACAGAACCTTTCCAGCTAGAGAGGTCAGTGAGGCAAGGGTGCCCGTTATCGGCAATATTGTACTCAATAACAGCGGAGCCTCTAGCAACACTCATTAAAAAGGATAAAGAAATAATAGGTATACAAATACCAAATGGGGGATTGAGCATAATACACCAGTACGCAGATGACACAACTTTCACAGTTAGGAATACAGACAGTATAAACAAAATCAGAATAC